>NC_056751.1:121879356-121915424 GCF_019279795.1 Protopterus annectens | reverse complement strand
AGAATTTTGCATATCCAAAGTAAACGTTACACTGTTGGAAGATTGTTAGCAGCTGAATTGCAACATTGTCCTATTCGGGGAACTATGTTGACTTAAAAATATACAAGAACAACAAAAGTGACAAAGGCAGAATTAGGGTTTTCACTGTGTGATACCTTAAACCTCTTAAAAGGGAAGCCTATGGGATCGAGGAGAATACCAAAATATTCACTTATACTGTACTGACTAGACCAAAAGAAGGGTGAAATATGTCATGTCCATGGTTAATGGGGTTTGGCTTTAGTGATCTGACTGCATCAGTAATGACTTGCATATATATTTTTTTATCAGTAGACCCTCATGAAGCCTTAGCACTTGTATGTATGTAAGGGGTCATTATCATACATCTCATGAGCCACCTAAGAGGTTTAAGGTGTTATACAGTGGAGACTGCATTACCAGGGTCTTTGTTGTTGCTCATGTGGCTTTTCTTCGTGAACTTTTTACCTTTCGGTTTTGTTAAAATATAAAATTTCAGATCAGAAACATGACACATTATGTAACAGACATCTAAAGCAACCAGTTGTATAACAGCAGCTGCATTGACATCTGTAGGTTATTGCTAAAAACAAACGGGGAGACAGTTAAAATACAGTGATAAGTCATTCAGACCTTCCCTCCAGTCATACTAGTGGTAGGAAGTGTAATCAGTTTATCTACCCATCTGTCACTCATCATGGTTTCTCAGAAACATTCTGAAGGTTTGAACAGTTTCCCTTCTTTTGCTGCTTCCTATTTGAATAGTGTCAGAAATTCATAAATATATTTTTTGTACTGTAGTTGGTAGAACTTAATGTAGGGTGTCTCTTGCAGTAGAATGTATATAAAATCAGTGTTTCCTATCGGCCTCATCAGTGGATGGCAACTTAAATTCTTGTAAGTATATCAGCAACAGATGAATGAACAACAAGACATGTAGAGATCAGCTAGTAATCGCCTTAAGTGCCTAAACATGTGTCACAAATTGGACACAGGTATTGGCAATATACAGGTCATGTAGTAATGATGCTTAACATGGTTGTTTTTCCAAAGGTTTTGCATCCTCTGAATGCTTTAACGATTCATTTTCATGAAATTTGAATTATAAAATGTCTGGAGACGGTATCTGAGCTTGTTTAGAATCCATCCTTACCCCGATTAGGTATGAGATTGTGGTACTTAGCAAGGTTACTTGGGGTTGATTGGTACCTAATTCTTCTTCTTCTTTATCTGATTATTTTTTTTTCCTCTTTGACTGGCAAAGGATTAGAATGCAGTTGGAAATGTTATGACATTGAGGCCATTGAGAGAGAAACTGCAATCTGGATATTTTGCAAGTTTAACTGAATTTATTTTTGCACCTAGAAATAATATTACTTCCTTAAATTCTAGGGATCATGTCACAGTAGTAACCAACTGTATTAATAGTTGACAGCTATTTTGCTAAGGTTCTTCATAAGAGGTTGTTGTGTCTTTCGGCTTATCCCTGTTAGGGGTCGCCAGAGTGGAACGCCGGTCTGCTAATGTTTGGTAGTGGATTTTTACGTGCTGAGTTACCAGCCCTGACGCACAACCTTCAACGAAGGCATGCCCATTCATGCATGCCTCCTCACAGAAGACGCTCTAGCTGAGAATCGAACGCGACAACGTCTTGCTGTGAGGCGACAATGCTACCGCAGCACCACTAGCGCAGGTGTACTTCATAAACGGCGAGAGACTTAAAACTGACTTCACAAACTGGAGTTTTGGTATAAAGTATACATTTTGGAAAGAGCTGGATTACACATGAGATCTGGTGTGGTGCAGGGAGTTCATTTAATTAGAATTAAGAATGACAGGTTGATATTGATGTGGCTTCTTAGTGCTTCTGTTTATTAGGGGAAAATTAAATACTTCTTTAGGGAGTTGTTTCAATTGTTACTGGTATTTGGATGGGTGTCATAATTGTCAAGAAGAGTTTAGTATGAGGAGTACACTTATGGTATGCATATAGGTTAGAACTTTTAGGAAGTTTTTTTCCTGTAAGTGTTCTATTTGATTTAGTTGTACACTAACTACATCTGTTGTATATTTGTTGTAGACATTTAGTGAGCATATTCAAAGAATCTTTGGAAGGGAAATTGTGGAATTGGAGAAATAACTTTTATTTCTGTACTTCCCTTTTCTATGTCCTTCTATTTTGCTAAGAATAATTACTTGACAAATGATGCATCTTTCTTTTCATATATCAAATAGGGTAGGTAAAATATTTGTTGGAATTTCATATCAATGTTGCAGATGTATGCATTAAGGAGAGTAGCAACAATCCTACAGAACATTACATTCATAATGGAAATGGAGAAAGGAGATTCTGCCAATAGAGATGACTGCAAATAGGGCTACAGAGAATATGCAAGTGGGAGTTGGAATTTACTGGCAACAACTGTCAACCAAGTTATTGGGAACAGTTAGATGGGGAAAGGTAATAGAATGGAGAGAGGCCAAGAAGACATTTGGACTACAGTCTAGAGATTGCCTTCTCTAGCAAGGATTGATATTGGAGTACAGGCAAAGAGAAAGGGACAGGGTGGGTCCAAAGTGAAATATCTGAACTGGTACTGTTTTTAGTTGAATCTGGTGCAGAAACTGCTGTTAAAAAGGGATAATTAGTAGGGAATATAGAATATTGCATGATAACTGTAGGAATCAGAGGAGGTTAGAAGAGATTTGGAAGAGAGGCTGGATAAGCAATTCACAAAGAAACAATGGGGAGGACATGTGTGGCTCCCAGATATGCAACATAGTCTAGAAGACTTAGGATTTTTGCTTGGAAGTATTTGCATAGGTAGTTTTTATACTTTAAGCAGACTACAAAGAATTTTTCCTCATGTAAATGGTACATTGTGGGGGTGTGATGGGGAAGAAAGAGTTAAACGGTGGCATATATTTTTAGTGTGTAATGAGTTGACAGAGTTTAAAAATTCCCTACAGAGTTTTGTGCTAGAAATACTGTGCGAGCAAATGGATATAGCTAAGGAAGTTATTTTTTAGCTGGGATTCAGATTAAGAATCAATGTAAGTGACATTTTGTATGGTTTATTAATGCATTCTTAAATAGTGTTGAAAGTTGATTAATCCTACTAGAATTCAAGGGTGATATAGTGAAGTGTGATAACATTATTAGGTAGAATCTAATCTGAGATGTGGCATGGGAAGGATTCATGAACCACCAGTCAGCTGCCCAAACTTGGATCATTTGCTAGTCAAATGTACGCAGTAAAATGATTGGTGTACTTGTTTCTTATTTCTTTACTTTATATCTGCATAATCTTGTGTATAATCCGTATTCTTTATTTTATTAGAAATGTGATATAGAAAGAATTCAAGAATATGTAGTATTTGGAGCACTGCAGGTACTATCCAAATCAGTTACCAAGGTTAGTTAAACAACTTTATGACATCAGAAAAGTGCTTAACAAGCTTTTGTTAATTATCTCTAACCGCTGTTAAGCTCTTCTCTTGTGCAAGGGCATAACAGCAGCTAGTGATGACTGCCTCTGAACTGTGGCAGAAGCTGAAACCGAGCTAAAAGCTGAGAGTTAATTTGATATGCCATATTTTTAAACATATGGCCAGATTCAATAATGCCTACACCAGTTGTACATGATAAATATTCAAGAACGTCCCTTCTACATTTTTTGTGTTTTCTAGTCACTCAGAAAGATTACACTAAGAGTCTACAGTTTGTGGTAACTTTTATGAATCCCTGTCAATATTTAAAGCTTCAAGAAAATCAGTAGAAAAACTAAAATTAGGAAGAAGGTGTGAATTATACCTGTGTTGTCTGCTCACTCAGAGCAGTCTACACTTAATGTACAGTTTATTGAATCCCAGAGATAGTGTTTAAACGTGTGGCATATTATATAGTGTCTTACTGCTTTTAATATACATTTCATTTCTTAGGACACTTCACTTCTGCCCACTGTCTGTATGGCAGAGCGAAGAGCTTTATGGCTGTCAAAAATGTAAAACACTTTATGCTCCTGTACTTTTTACTGTGAAAGGTAGTACATGGACTGTATAAAGCTGCATGTACAGTAAAGAATTATGATCCATTCTCTCTCATCACTGGTATTATGTATTCTTGACAGGGATACCAAGATTTGTTTCTTGAGTTCAACTTCACTCTGCTATGAAGGTGAATTTCTTTAATTCCTCCTGTCTTGTACACACAATAAGTTGGTCATTAGAGACCAGATCACAATCATCTGTTACTGATTATTTAGTCTTGACTGAGGCTCGTTTCCATCCTTTGTTCCATGTTTCTCTTTTCCTCACTACTTGGTTTGTTTGAATTTATTCAAATACATTTTTTTTTCAAAAAACAGCAGCTTGTGATGGTTTCTGCTGAACAGTGGCAGTTTTGTTAAATCTAGCAATTATGTTATGCTGCATTACCTGTCAGTGCACTCGTCAGACTTTAGGGTGGCACAGATGGAACTTTTCAAATCAATTTTTGTTTCATTGTGCTGCCTCTACTATTTCAACTTGCATCAGTTTTGTGTGTTAATTTGACAGTGTATTACTCTTCATTAAATTCAATTTCTTATTCTGTTTGGTATTATTTATCACTTGATGCACAGGAGCATGTTTGTTTTACTGTTTTGCTTGTGATAAAAGTGTAATAGGCAGTATTTTTATGTGGCAGGGAGAAAATTCTGCCTGGTTTTCAGTCATTGCATCAAACTTGCTGCCAGTTCACATTACTACTTTAGAGAAAGCAGATGACATCTACCAGAGACATGCAGGGAAAACATTACTTCAGGTATGTTAATGAGTAATATATGACTTTTTCATTATGCAGTTTTAAAATGTTTTTTTTTTTCATTGTAAGCATTTTTGTTTTGGGCTTCTGTAGCACTTTTACTGTATATATAATTTTAACATATAATGTAAGAATTTTCTTCTGTATTTTTATAACTACTTGTGTCATAGTATTTCCAGAAGAGTCTTATTTGCCGAATTGTTGTTTTCGTAGGTTGATAGACAAGTACTAGGCTAGCTGCTTTTGTGGGTTATTTTAAGCCTAGTCAGTTTCTCTTTCAAAGACAAGAATCAGATTTTGTACCTTGTGACTGTGAGGTAAATACCCTAATCGTTATACAAATCCCCAACTCCAAACACTGGGTTTGTCCAGGATTTGAACCCTTGACTTCTCTCACCCAAAGTTAGAATCATACCCCTAGACAAACAAGCTTCTCCCTTTCACAGTTTACTACCAAGAGCGACATTTTGAATATTTCCTAAAAGTTAAAAAAATAAACTGTATTGTAGCAGAGGTACTTGACTTTCATTTTTAGATTTATTTGTATTTAAACTTTGCACTTTGCCTTGATTAACTCATTACAGTTTGGTGACACCTCCGGGTGTTTCCGTTGTTCTATCCTACTGAAGCCTCTAGGTGTCCGATATTGATTGTCCACATCTGCATTATTAATTCTAAAACCAAGCTCCACAGACAGTATTAGAAGATTTTAACTTAAGTCTTAAATGATGGCAAATACGTTTATATTGGTATTTGACTTGTGTGTAAGTGCAGCTAAAGAAATGCTGAATAGTATTTGTATACTGTTTATTTGCAGTGTAATGATTTTCATATTTCTCTAAATATCTTAAAAAATAGTGATACAAACTGAACTACTTGGCCTCATATCCAAGTTCACAGCTGTATGAAAAAAAGCACTGCTGGCAGTATGTGTTGCCTGAATGGTTACTGAGATATAAGAAAAGTTTATGTAAAATTACAAAAATCAATATATGTTTATTTTGACTTAATAAAATGGTGTTTATGACTTAGAGCTAAATGAATGCAACTGGTGTAAATATTACTTTGTTCTGAATAGTTTGCCATTTATAGTTTTGTAGCAACTCTTATGGATCTAGAGATATGAATGTTTGAACTGTGAGGCGCAGTACCTTTATTGTGTAAAAAGCTCAGGCTACACCCATTGGAAGTTAAGAGTACAAACTCAAAAAGAGCTCCATTGGAGGGAATAAGTAAAAGAAAGTCTGAACTGAAAATGTCAAGTTTAATCTAGTATGCAGCAGACCACCTTTGTCATACAATTGTGTAATTGAAGCAACAGAGAAAGCACATACATTCAAAATTCTGGTTATAAGGCTGCCAGAGAAAAAGCTCGGGTAGTAATCAGGTTAGCAGAATTGTAGGATAGCTTGAGTATGCAGAGGAGAAATGAAAACTTTTTCTGTGTCTGGCTGAAACAGGTGGCAATAAAGCAGAACCAATAATGTTAATCCACCGTCAAGCTGTCATAACAAAGCCCACTGGTTTTGGTTTTATATTCATAGTTACATCCTTTAGAAGACATCTGTTTTAAAGATACAGCTGAACCTGTGTTTATCCTAGGCGCTTGCCAAGTATTGGCTGTACATCCCTGTTTTATTTAAAGTGGCAACCGCAGTATAAGTAAACCTGCATAAAAAGTGACTGTTACATAAAACATGTGGTAGGGAATAACAGCTTAAAATAGGTGCCCTCATCTTTCTGGTCTGCTTTTACATTGGTTATATTTTTGTTGGTGGGCTGTCTTCCCTTTCAAGTTATGACAATCGTGTTCCGTTCCCAGTTGGCTTATTTATTCCTCCCAGCCCTTGCCATTCTAGAATGTAGGGAAAAGAGGGGTAGTTGGACCACGAATGTTATGCAGCAGAGATAGGAGAGATTTTGTATTTTCCTAACACTTCCCCTTGTTGACATGAGTAATATAGTGCTCAGTACACCACACTCAAAGTGAGTGGATGCTACATGCAGCTGAGGTTCCAGCTAGAGTGGAATTGCACTTTTGACAGTTTTGTGATCTCCACAATCCTTTACTTGAATTCCTCCGCCTTCCCCGGTGAAGTTCTGGTAGCTCGACTGTGTCAGTCCCTTATCAGTAGGATGGATGAGCCAGCACTGGTTTTTGGCTCTCATCCTTTGCCGATAGGCTTTTGCAGGAACATGATGCTAATCAGGTTCAGGTAATCTGGAGCTCAGTAAGGCCATGAATTCTAAGCCTAGGGCCAGCACATTAGTCAAAGTTTTACTCATGGCAACACACTGAAGTTACTCGAGAGATATTCGGGAAGGTGAAGGAGTTTAGACGATTGCTGTAATTTCCTGTGTTGGGAATAAGCCGTAGCTGATGCACCAATGCAATGTGATGCATAGGTAGTCTCATCTTTGATGCTGGGAAAATCAAAAGGCTGTTTGATGTCCTTCCATTTCACTAATGCAATATACTTTACAATAGTGATACCCTGCCAAGGGCAGCCTGACATCCGGCCAGTATGCCCAAAGCCTTTAGGTTGCTTTAAGATCTGCCATATTTCATACCTATTCTCCCCATGTATAGCGTAGGGCATAAAAGTAACGTCCGGGTGTACTATCCAGAGAACTTTTGCCACCAGTCTGAATGCCGTTGTTTGATCATCGGTTTTGCAGACATCTGCTTCGGCTATTCAGGGGGTACAGCGGCTGATTATTACCAGTGGGCCTACATGTTGTTCCTCAGATTTTGGTTAGAGAGGAAGTTCCGACTACAATTGTGGAATGTCGTCTGGCATCTGTACCTTCTGCGTTTTACAGGACAGATATCACTTTGAAAAGGAAACAAAAAAACAAAGCATGTTTTCTGCTACTCCTAAGCACCCTCAGAGTAAACGGCAGAATTTAATTCGGGGTTTGTTTAATACCCTTTTGGCTTTAAAAATTCCAAGAAATTTCTGTTCCGGCTGCACCTTGTTCCTCAATTCCTTTTAAAAGGCCTAGGGAGCAGGATTCCTCTGAAGAAGAGGTGGATTCAGATTAGGAATCCCTTGCTTATTCATCCTAGATTCCTTCCCCTTTAGACTATGTTTCTGAGGAAGAGGAGTCTGCTAGTCCTGACACTCCTTTTGAAGAGATTTCCTTTGGGGACACAATTTCCAGGATGATGGAATTTTTAAATGGGATTCTGCTCAGGTTTCTGCGGTGCAGAAGAGGTGATGTTAAGTTGTCATTCTCGCCTTCATTCTTGCTTGATGGGTTTGGAGCCAATCCTCAGCTCCGACTTGGCCTATACTATAGCTCGAGAGCTATTTTTACCAGCTCGAGGTAGCCCTATATCCCACAAAACCATGCGCTAACTTCCCAGATCTCGTTTGCCGCTTCGCTGCGAGGTTGCATTTTTACCGGCTCAGGTCAGTAAAGAACTCTTTTGTGGAAATTCTTAGATTTTCACCTATTTTTACCTTTCTACTGTAGTTTCATACTAAACCCCTTAGAAAAAATTGTTAGTAAGCCCTTTCCCACCTCTTCTTAGTCAAACTCTTCGGGCCTGTAGGCCTTCGTTTTTCTATAGATTCTTAGTGTGTGTAGTTGTGTTTGTTAGTCAGCCTCTTTCTTTAAAGGGTTAAGTGATAATGTGAGTGCTGACTACTAGTTGTTAGTGTCCTATCATTATGTCCAAGGACACAAAGGTTTCAGGGTTCAAGAAGTGTGACTCGTGCTGTCAGAAAATTTCTCTGACAGACGGTCACATTTCTTGTGTTTATTGTTCAGGACCCTTGCACCTGCAGGACTCTTGTTCCGTTTGCCACGGTTTTAGCCCAAGAGTCCTGCAGGAGCGCCACAATAAATTAATCTTGAGGGGCTTATTAAAGCCTGAAGATTCCCAGCTAAGTCCGGCTCAGGGAAGCCTTCCAAGCCCGCCAAATCCCCGGCTCTAGCTTCTGAGTCGACGGCTGGCGGAACCGATACTGCTTCGACATCGGCTCGAGTCGGAGCCGATGCGAGCAAGACTCCTTCCGCTCCGAAACACTTATCGGAGCCGACACTAGCGTGCAAGCGCTCTAGGTCACCCTCCATAGAATCTGTCCATTCGGCTCCAGGATCGCCCTTACTATCGGAGCGGAGCCATAGGACTCATTCCTCCATGTCTTCCAGGCTTTCCGACCGTGACCTTGAGAGGGTGGTTAGCAGACTCTTCAATTCTCAGGCACTGGCCAAAATGCTCCAAAGCCCATCTTACCAGACTGTGGCTCCTTCGGTACCAAGTTTGATTCCTCCTCCGACTCTTCAACTGAGTTCGGAGCCGGAGTTTGTCGGAACCGGGACATTGCCCACGTCGGAGCCGATACTGCCACCTGCGGCCCCGGCGTCGTCAGCCCCGATCTCTTCATTGGCGCCATTCATGCAGGGATCCGGGCGCCGAGACTCCCTCGTCGGCTCCGAGGGGGCGAGTGGCATCGGACCCTTATCCGACCCCGTTCTCCCTCTCGGAGCATCGGCGCTGGTTAGTTCAGCCCCATCAGCCTCGGAGCCTTCTCTCAGTGCCGGGAGCAGTCCTGGTATCCTCGGAACCAGGACTTTCTTCTGTGCATCATAGGGGAGCCTTTGAGGTGATGAGGAGCATGCTAGTTCCGGTGTCTGCTCCAAGGTTGGTTCCTTCAGCTCCTCCCTCTACAGTGCATGTTACAGTCTCTAGCCATCCTCTTGCAACCGATACCAGAGATCCAAAGCTTCAGGTACCCACTTTGGGTGTCTCTTCTTCGTCCGAGGCCTCCCCTGATGCTTCAGGGGAACCCCCTAGGAAAAGAAAATGCAAGAGGAAGCACGTAGACTCCCCTGAGTATCACTTCTGACACCAACTTGGATGAGTCGGTGGGTTCCCCAAGATCCCCCTCTAAGGATGTCTCATTTTCAGACATCCTAGAAATCCTGAGACAGAAGGGAAATTGGTCCACCCTCAAACCTTCCGAGGACGAGTCTGTTTACCTTGATGCTTTTGGATCTCGCCCTTCCACCTCCTGGGTATCCCCTCCTTTCAACCCACTGATGGACATAGTGGCCAGAAAGGCATGGGCGGCTCCTGACTCGGTGGAACCTACCCCTAGGAGGCCTTCTAAATTTATTTCTGCATGGTAGACAAACCATTTCTCACAAAAGGTGTCTCGGTAGATGCTATGGTGGTAGCAGCCACCACTAAGAAGGAATTAGCTGATCCTTCTGTACCTGTTCATCCTCCTAATAGAGTCGAGGACTATGGACAGGTACGGTAAGCTGACATTTGTTTCAGCGACCTTTGCCATGCGGTCGCTGAACTATTTATGTCATTTCACCCGCCTTCAGAGAGATTTGCTCAAAGAACTGGGTGAAACCATACAGGATCCTTCTGCTGCGGGGTATCAGGACAAGATTAACTCCCAGCTGGCTATCCTGAATTCCATTGCCAACTCCTCCATGCGGCTTATCTCTTATGCAGCCGATGGAGCGAGTAGGGCCGCAGGCACAGGTGTTGCATTGAGACGTTACGCCTGGATGCGACTCTGTAGGTTTGCTGATCCCTTCAAGGCGTCCTTCACCAGCACCCCCTTTGATGATTCAGAGTTGTTTGGACCTCAGGTGAAGAATACCCTCACCAGGTGCGAGCAAGATGGTAAGACTCTCTCTGCCGTGGGAGTCCACTTTTCCATACCATGTAGACCATACCCTAAAGGTCAGAAGGGTGGAAAGATGTGGCTCCGCAAACCACAGGGAGTCGCGCCTGCCGCACGTGGTGAACTTCCCCCCCAGAGGCAGAGGGGGGAACAATAATATAGACGCCGCCCCAGGGGCAGAGAGGGTCCACAGAACCAAGGTTCCAGGGAATCCTTCCCTGATCAACCTTTTCAGCATCCCTGAGGAGCTGCCCGACTGTCCACCTTCGGAGGCAGTCTGAGAAAGATTATCTCTGTTCCCGGAAGCCTGGCAATCCCTCTCTCAAGACAAATGGGTACAGTCGATCATATCCGAGGGTTACAAAATCCCCTTCCTTTCCCCTCCAATCCAACCGCCAAGACCCCTCCCAGACGTACCACCCGGACAAAGGGGTCAGGCGCAGCTAGAGATAAAAAAGCTGTTAGAAAAAAAGTCATCCAGGCAGTCCCAGCAGACCAGCTAGGATCCGGAATCTACTCCAGGTTCTTTTTGGTACCAAAAAAGACAGGAGACTGGAGACCCATTTTGGACCTCAGCAGACTGAACAAGTCTGTGCAGAAGACAAAATTTCAGATGGTAACGCTGCAGTCCATTCTGCCCTTCTTGGGCAGAGACAACTGGATGTGCTCGTTAGACCTTCAGGATGCGTACTATCATGTAAAGATACACAGGCGCTCCAGGAGGTTTCTCTGCTTCCGGCTGGGAGTCGGTCATTACCAATTCAGCCCTGCCCTTTGGTCTCACCCCAGCACCCCGGGTGTTCACCAAATGTTTGGCAGTGGTCATGGCTCACCTGAGACAAAAAGGATTCCAGGTGTTTCCATACTTAGACGACTGGCTCATTACCGCTACCACCAAGCAGCATCTTATCATAGCCAGGGATTACACCATTCGCATTTGCAACAAACTAGGTATTTCCATAAATTTCGCGAAATCCTCCTTGTCGCCTTGTTAATGTATAAACTTCATAGGCGCCGTGTTAAACACCACAGAAATGTCTGCAACATTACTACCTCAGAGAGTGACAGACGTACAGCGGAATGTTCAGTTACTGTTTCAGTCCAACAGAATTCAAGTCAAGTTAGTACTGAAAACATTAGGCCTCATGGCAGCGGAGTTCTCCAGTGGATGCTTTTTTCTCAGTGGTCCTATCAACAGCTCCCAATGACTCTCAACATTTTGAAAACCCCAACTTGCAAAAAACACCTCTCCTGGTGGATGGTCTCCCCTCAACTTCTTCAGGGCAGACCCTTTGTTCTTCCCCCTCCAGTTGCCACGGTGACAACGGATGCCTCCCTGATCGGGTGGGGGGGCACTATCAGGGCAGGACTGTCCAGGGCACATGGCAACAATTAGAATGCCACCTGCACATAAATATCCTGGAGATGAGAGCAGTGCTTTTATCGTTGCAAGCCCTTCAGGACTCTCTTCCCATGGGGACTATAGCAGTTCAAACGGACAATATGTCTGTAGTGTGGTACATAAACAAGCAGGGCGGAACAAAGTCCTAACCCCTATGTCGAGAAGCACTTGGACTTTGGCAGTGGGCGATCTCCTCTCAACGGTTTCTGATAGCAATGCACATCCCTGCGAGGTCCAACGTCATAGCGGACAGACTGAGCAGAACAATTCTCATGCCTCACGAGTGGTCTCTAAATCAAGCGGTAGCAGAGAGAATTTTCCAGAAGTGGGGCCAGCCTTGCTGCGACCTTTTCGCAACACCTCAAAATAGCAAGTGCCTCGACTTCTTCACACTCTTTCCTCTACCAGGCCATCCCTCCAGAGACGCTCTTGTCCACTATTGGCCTCGGGGTCTTCTATACGCTTTTCCCCCTTTTCCGTTGATTCCGCAGTTAATTCAGAAAGCAACCGCATTGAGATCCAAAATGATCCTCATTGCTCCGTACTGGCCTCGACAAGTATGGTTTCCGTTCCTGCACCGTTATCTACTGGAACAGCCCTGGCATCTGGAACCAGTTCCAAACCTTTTGACCCATCTGACGGGCAAGCTGCACCAGTCTCTTCAGTCCCTCAACCTCACAGCTTGGTTGCTCCACTTCCAACTATAGCCAGGCTTCCCTTTATTTCTCTTCCTGTCCATGATATCATTCTTGCCTCCCATAAGTCCAATACTAGGAAGACTTGTGCGAGTAAATGGAAGCGTTTTTCATTCTGGGCAGAAGCTAGGTCCTTAGATCCTTTTAATGCACCAATTCATAAAGTTCTAGATTTTCTGGCGGAGCTATTTCATTCAGGGTCATCGTCGGCCACTATCAGTACAACTAGCGGCCATTGCCAATTTTCATGTAGGGCTCTCGGAAACCAATATTATGTCCCATAAACTCTGTAAAGCTTTCCTCAAGGGCATCTTCTTGCTCAGACCTCCCATTAAGGATCCTCCTCCACAATGGGATCTAAATTTAGTGTTAACTTCATTAATTCTCCCTCCCTTTGAGCCTGCAGCTTCTTGTTCCCTCAAGCTTCTCTCTTGCAAAACTCTGTTTTTGGTGGCTATAACATCTGCCAGAAGGGTGTCGGAACTTCAGGCCTTGTCTGTCCGTCCCCCTTATTTGGTTTTTCATAAAGACAGGGTAGCTGTCAGAACAAATCCTTCCTTTCTACCAAAAGTTTTTTCTGAATCAAATCTGAACCACACTATTGACTTGCCTGTTTTCTTCCCCAATTATTCAAACAGGGCTGAACAGAAACTACATTCCTTGGATGGTCATAGTCAACTGCGGTATTATCTAGACAGGACAAAACAATTCAGAAAGTCAGAACAGCTCTTCCTCTCTTATGCTGAAGGAAAGAAAGGACTTTCCAGTATCAAAGGTAACTCTTTCCAGATGGCTAGCATCCATCATTACCTTTGTCTATGAGTTGAGACACAAACAACTTCCTTCAAGACCTACAGCTCATTCAACCAGGGCACTATCAACCTCAACACCCTTTCAAGCAAGGTTACCATTAGATGCAATTTGTGCAGCAGCTACATGGGCTTCTCAACATACTTTTATTACCCATTACAAACTTGATATAGCTTCCAGAAATAGAGCTGACTTTGGTTCCACCGTACTCAGGAGTCTGTTCTGTTGAGCCACCCAGGACCAAGGTGCTCGGGACGCTGTCCCATCCAGCAAGAATGAAGGCGAGAATGACAACTTAACATTAAGAAGTTATGTACCTACCATAACGTTCCATGTTAGTTGTCTTCTTCTCGCCTTCTTTCTTGCGTCCCTCCCTCCTGCCCCCTAGCCTGGACAGACTTGAAGGTCTCAGAGTCCTTCTCTTTCATGATACATAGTTATTCAGGGTTACCCGTATCATGAGTATTACCAGCAGGGAGACCGTATTTTCATATAATGGCTTAATTTTTGGTAACAATAAAACTATACTATGTGTTAGCTGTCAGAGATCTGGGGAGTTAGCACATGGTATTGTGGGATATAGGGCTGCCTCGAGCCGGTAAAAATAGCTCTCGAGCTATAGTATAGGCCGCCTCGGCTCCGAACCCATCCAGCAAGAAAGAACGCGAGAAGAAGACAACTAACATGGAACGTTATGGTAGGTACATAACTTCTTATTATGAGCTTCTGCCTTTGGAAATGCAATTTCCAGGATGATGGAATTTTTAAATAAGATTCTGCTCAGGTTTCTGAGGTGCAGAAGAGGTGTTATGATCTTCTGTACATGGACTCTCCCAGACCTTCTGCTCTCCTGTTTTGGCTGCCTTATTGGAGCCTTTTCCATTGCATCTCAGGCTTTAAATTCCCAGCCCCCTGCCCCCCCCCCCCAAAAAAAAAACTGTCAGGTTTTACAGGGTGCCTGAAGATTGCAAATTCCTTTATAGATGTCCTTCAGCTGGACCCGTCTGTGGTGTATGTGGCATCTGACAAGCCATCTCAGTTACTGCCTTCTACAAAGCTTCTTCCTTATGATAAACAGTAGGACTGTGGAAAGGCTAGGTAAGAAGTTTTATACTTCTGCTACCTTGGCTTTTTAAGGGTGTCAATTATCAGACCCATATGTTCAGAGATATTTTGGGAAGACTTCTCTCTTCTTGTTGGAAACTTCTTCACAGGTGGCTCACCATTCTGTTAAGTGCATTTATGATGCAGCAGATGCTTCTTCCAGAGCTGCAGCTTTTGGTTTTGTAATGATGAGGTACTCCTGGCTTCGGCTTCAGCCTTTGCCTGATGATGTTAAGGGTAAGTTGATGGATACTCCTCTGGGTAACAAACACTTGGTGCAGCTGCTGCTGATTTAAGTCTCTTCTGGATAAGGGCGAGGCCTTGCAGGAACTTAAACATGTCTTTGTTTCTCCTCTGCCTAAGTTTCAAAGAAATTACCCTAATAAGCTCTCCTTTGTTCGTAGGGTGTCTCTCCTTCCTCCCAAGGGTAAGAATGGCTCCTTCTGCTAAAACTACCCAGACTCCTGTGACCCAGAAATCTCCTTTTCCTGACAAACTAGATGCTGTCTGACTATCCTGTTCTTCTCAGCTACATTCCTCTTTCTCTTCGTCTTTCCCTATATCTTCCAGTTTGATTAAAGGTTACTTAGGATTTCTGGGTTCTTTCCATTGTCTGCCTAGGGTTATTACACGGTCTGGAAATCTCTTCCTCCTTTCAGGGGCATTCCTCAGACCCCTCAGGAACAGTTGGTTTTCTTTCCAGAGGTGTTTCAGGATCTTTTGACTCTGGGAACTATTAAGGAAGTTCCAGTTTCTCAAAGGGGGAAGGGGTATTACTCCAGAATGTTTTTGGCTCCCAGAAAAGAGGGCAGTTGGAGACCTATTCTAGGTCTCTCTCATTTCAACACCTTTCTGAAGGTCCCTAACTTTCAGATGTTGTCCCTTCAGACTTTGTTCCCTCTGCTGCTTCCCCAGGCTTTTCTAGTGTCTGTGGACCTCAAGGATGCTTATCTTCATTGTCCTATTCATCCCTTTTCAGGAAGGTTTTACATTTCTCTGTTGCTTCCTAGCATTTTCACATCTCTGTTTTGCCCTTTGGCCTTTCTACTGCCCCATGGATATTCACCAGATGCCTCGCCCCTGTGATTGTTTTTTGCAGGCTAAGGGGGATCACTACCTAGATGATCTTCTACTTCAGGCATCTTGTCCAT
This sequence comes from Protopterus annectens, assembly GCF_019279795.1. Lineage (NCBI taxonomy): Eukaryota > Metazoa > Chordata > Ceratodontiformes > Protopteridae > Protopterus > Protopterus annectens. Next base: position 121,899,786 of record NC_056751.1, on the reverse strand, counting down.
AGATTCTACTGCTGCATCTTCACTTTGCCATTCCCTTCTGTAAAGTGTGGAGTTCAGTATACATTTCCAAAAGTCCATGTATTACGGTTGAGCATTCAATTGTCTTACTATATGCCACTTCAGATCTCACTTGAAAATGGGATGTAAGCATAGTGAGAACTTATAAAGTTATCAGAAAATAAGTAAATAAGAAGCAGTGGGAACCAGCTGCACAGTGCAGATTCATTCTTTGTGAAAGAGAGTGAGTCGTCTATTGACATGCTATAATTGCATGTTCCTACTTCCCCAAAAAGTGGTTAAAATCTGGGTTTCATATCCTGTGTCAGCATAGCAGTTACATTGACTCACCAGTTGCAGAAGAAGCCTTGCTGTCCCAGGAATAAGATATTGATAAAAATATATTTGTTGGAGAGGGAAGTCTTCACCCAAGACTAAATAGTAATTTTTCATTCTGTAGACTTATTAGCAACAGTATGAAGTGAAAATGTTGTGGTTTGGAGCTTCTCTTACCCATTTCACTTTACCAGCTGAGGTGACTACTAATCGAGGGAGGAAAGGTCAATAAACTTTTTGCACTATGTGAACTTATTATAAGAGCATTCATCATGTTCTTTCTACCTGAGCAGTTCAGCCTTAGTTCCACAATGGAAAACTGAGTCTAGTGTTACTCCTAATTACTTCCTTTCCATTGTTCATTTATTTTAATATTTTAAAACCTAGTTTTCTTTTTGCAGACATTATCTTGACATTTTGCTCTTCTGCTCAGTTTTATGTAAAAAAATGTATTATGTGGTCAGTGCTAAATGTAAAGTAAATGAAAAAAGAGGAATATAATTTTTTTCCCTAGATGTTTTACTAAGACTGCTCTTTTTAAAGTTCTAATAAGTATATAAATTAGACCTGCTCAATAATACATGGCTTAATTTATTTTTTATTCTCTGTTGTCTGATTTATCCTCACTAGGCTGGTGGCCTCTTTTCATGGAAGACCTGAGATAGTAATTAAGTATTTATACCAGTAAGTGGAAATTTGGCCAAGGCATCAGGGAACTTTCCCCTAATCTTTCGTGAGTAGGCACATTCTGTTGCACTTCCCACTTCTGTTCTGGCAAGGAGGGGGCCAGGGGAAGCAGCATTTGTTACGACAGAGGAAGGAGAAAGCAGTGGTGGTGTTGAAGGTGATTGTGAATTGAGAAATTATAGCATGTCATTGAGATAGAAGGAATACAAAAACATGTTGGAATGCAGGGTGGGAGATTGACATAATGGGTAAGGTGTTTACCTTACAGAGACAAGGTGCAGGGTTTGAGTCTCACATGGGATATCTGGCTAGGTTTAAAATGGCCCACAAAGGCAGTTAGCCTAGAACTAATCTGTGAACCTATGAATGTACAAATTGTTCTGACCGCGAATGCTTCCGGTGGGTTAAAGAACTGTGATTTTGTACTGGTCAGACTAATCAAGAAGGGTGATCTGGGAGAAGAATCAGAGCTTGTCATGATCTGATGTGATGGAGGAAAGTTTTTAGTACTGAGAAGACCCAGGATGAAAAAGAAAGTAACCGTAAACGGACAGAAAGCATTTGCAGAGTAGGTACAAAAAATTTGTATGCTGAAGCAATGAAGTTAACAGGTACTGTGAATGTTATTAAAAAGAGCAACTATATACCATAAGGAAACAAAAAGGAGGAGGTGATTCTTCATATTTTATTTGGGGCAATTTAGTGTTGCCTTTAGGGTTTACAGCAAAGGACACTGACGCAGATTCATCTAGGAATGGAGAATTTCTGTGACATAACATTTGGAACTGAGGCATTAATGGATATATTTTTGAATTTTGGGAAGCAAAGAAAGGTATTTTCTCATGGAATTACTATTTTTCTTTTGTCTGGAGAATAGGTTTAAAAAAGTTTTTTATGCATTTCCAGACTGATGAAATCAAACTGTATGAATTGAAAAACGTTTTTAAATCAATATGTTACTCAGTATATGCTATTGTAAGAGTTAAAGATGAAAGATGCATTTGGAATGGTGGTTGGGAATTTGATGTTTTTACAGAAACTGGAAAAAAGATATTAAATTTACCTAGTGCTATTCATATGGCTGGCACTAGGGGAACAGTAAGATACATGGTCAGCCAAAAACCTTCCTTTTTTGTATTGAGACTTTAATCATATTATTAATGAATGTGTAAAAATTAGATGTAGTCAGTGTGGAGTAAAAGGATATATGATAGGTGTAGAAAGGAAAGGAATGTCTAATATATAAGCGAGGGGGGGACTTTTTTAGAGTGATTATGATATGGGCAAAGGCTATAACACTGAGGTGGAGAATGCTGAAGGTGCTGAGATTTATGAAGTTGAAAGGAACGGGGATAAAATGTAAATGACGAAGAAAATATTATTTGGAGAGAAGAAAATGCTGTAGCACGTCAAGAGGAGGGATGTAATATTAATGAAGTTGAGAATGTAGAAGAAATATAGTCAGAGAGAGGCTTTTGGTGAAAGAATTACAAAGGAAGTCAGGAAAAGAAACTCTGCAGGGGGCTAGGGTTAGAAAGCGAGAGAGAAAGTTTAAAAATGTCTCCAAAATTAAAAAAAAAAAAAGAAAAAAAGAAAAATTAAGGACTAATGTTAGGTTTGTATCAGTTAATGTTAGCAGTTGGGTTAATAAAGACAGAAGAATTGCCGTCTTTCAGTAGTGTAAAATATGAGAGACAGAAGTAATTTGTTTACAAGACATTAGATTTATTTTGGTAGTTGACAGAGTGCAGGAGGAAGTATTGTCTGATTTAAAGAATTGTATGAAATTTTGGAAGGGAGAGGTGTGTGATGGGTGTGTTCATGTTTGGAAAAGAGTTTTTAAGTTATATATAAAATGTGTTACAAATGCTGGGACAGCTGCTGTTGTGAAAAAGAGGTGAAGATGTATTTTGGTTGGTGGGAATGTATGCCTTTACTACAGTGAGAGAAGGAAGGTAGTTGCTTGGTATGTTGAAAACATGTGGTAAGTATGAACGTTATAGTGAAGTGTGACTTAAATTGGGGATTAAAGAAGTGTGTAAAAAGGCATGGATGTGAGGAAGTTAAAATAAATTATTAGATGTGGAAAGTTAAAATGGTGGTTTAATCTTTGGTGAACATATAAAAGAAGTAATCTGTGTATTGAAATAATTTTTTTATTAGATTCGGTGATGAGGTAAAAGGTGGGTTTGCGGTAAATGTTTTTTGATCATAGAGCTGTTTGATTATAATATGGTGAAAATAAAGGTGCAGTCATTGAAGGCAACAGAATTAAGAGATTAACATCTATGCACTCTCTCAAGGCACTGCTAAAAATGGAGAACATTTATATCTGTGCAGTAGCTGAGACCTGGTTCCAGGCTCCAGAGACCACCCCTGCAATACTAGGCTACAATTTTTACCACACTTTTTGGCCACCAAAACAGAACTGAAACACTAAAGGTGGAGTAGTGTCCATATTCACCAAGGATATTCACAACACCAGGCTAGTTGCCCAACACAATGCGTCTGAAATTCTCCAGGTGCAACTAACACTAGGTAAGACTGCAATCCAAATTGTAGCTTGCTACAGATCCCCCACCATGCCCCAAGATTCTCACTACACCTTTCTAAACATACTGGAAAATATTAAGACACAACCAAACACCCTGATACTGGGTGATTTCAACTACCCTGCCATTAATTGGGAAAACATCTCGGGTACCAACACCTTCTCCCAATGGTTCTTGGAATTCATACATTCCAACGCCCTGGATCAACCTAATCCAAAGTCCCACCAGGGGCTCCAATATCCTAGACCTGGTCATTACCAACATGGGAAATCAATGCTCCACACCTGTGGTCACCCCCTAGGTCAGGTCTGACCATAAGCTAATCACCCTTAATATCCAAAACTTCTCCAAAGCCAACTTCATGCTACTGAAGTCAGAAGTGACAAATTTCATGACACCCATGCAGATGGGAACTGAAAGTTCGACTGCTCTATCCTACACTAAGGCACTGTAAGAGCACTTCCACTCATGCATGAATCTTGCCATCCCAAATAGAACCAAGATGCTCTCCTCCATAAAAAGAAAGCCAATCTGGTGGTCCCCTGCCATAAACAAACTTTAAAACAAAAGGAAGAAACTGTTGCAAAAAAGAGGAAAATCCCAGGATGCAAAAAAACTCCCTTACCAGCCTCAGTAAGAAGCTGAGATCCCTCATAAAATCCTCCAAAGCTAGTTGTGAAAATAAAATTGCCAAAGATTCCAAAGACAACCACAAGCCTTTCTATAACTATGTCAAAAATCTAAATGGCAATGCTCAGATCTGCTCTGAGCTACAACAGAATGGCATTAAGTGTACTGATCCCAAGGATATTGCCAATATCCTGGCAGATCAATTCAGTGCCAACTTCACCCCCTAAACGGCCCATCCCAATACTGGAAGATTGCCAAATTCCAGTAATAATGGCCACACAGGTAAAAAACACACACTCCAAAGCTAAGAATACAGCATCCATGGGACCATATGACATCCCGGGATGTGTATTACATGAACTACAAAATGAACTGGCACCTCACCTGTCAAGTTTTAGTCATAGCCTCACCTCAGGCTTCGTGATTACGGAGTGGCGCACAGCTACAGTTACCTCACTCCACAAGGGGGGATCCACCTTGGATCCCAGGAACTACTGCCCCATTAGTCTGATGAGCCTGATCTGCAAGGCCATGGAACGTATTATCATGGAACGTATAAACAAAGACATTGGCAACATTCAAACACTGGACCCCACCCAGTTTGGGTTAGTGAAGGGCCGATTGTGTCTTCTGAACCTGATTGACTTCGAATCAAGTCTCCAGAGCCATGGACGAGGGTAAGGCGGTTCACACAGCCTATCTGGACCTCGCCAAGGCCTTTGACACCATCCCCCACTCTGGAATCGTAGATAGACTTGCTAAGCTGGGCATTAATCCCTACGTCACTCGATGGGTTGCCAACTGGCTTACTGACAGAACCCACACTGTAGAAGTATCCGACTCCAAATCCAGCTCCAGACAAGTGACAAGTGGAGTGCCTCAGGGTTCAGTCCTGGGACCCCTCTAGTTTGTCATCTACTACTCTGAAGTACAGGCCAACACTAAGGGACTCTGGCTAACAAAGTTCTCAGATGACTGCAAATTGGGAGCCATTATTGAATCTCCAAATGATGTGGATGCTCTACAAAAGGGCCTTACAGAAACATATGCTTGGTGCCAGAGCCATGGGCTCAAGCTCAATGCCAAGAAATGTATAGGTATCCCCTTTGGGGAAAAAACATGTACTTGTGAATTGCCACATAGGTGGCAGTACACTAAACACCAAAAGTGTGATAAGAGACTTAGGGATACAGGTGGATAGTGGTCTCACCTTTGATAACCACATTGCCACAGCAGTCAGGAAATCCTTCTATGTGGCACACCTCATCACTAAGGGCTTTTCATCCAGAAAAAAGGTCATTGTCCCACTGTACTCATCCCTCATTAGACCCATTATAGAATACAACGCCCCGTTTGGTATGTACCTCTCAAGACATCTGCAACAACTGAAAAGGCTATAGAAATACCTCACTAAAAGAATCACAGGCCTAAAGCAGATGCCCTACGCTGACTGCCTTAAAAAACTCCAGCTATACTCTGTCGCATATCGTCCACTCGGAGGCGATCTCTGCTCAACATACAAGGCCATGTCAAACCCAGAGCTTTTGGACATGCTACACTTAAAGAAATCCCAGTTCCTCAGAGCCACACACTCCAGGGATCTAAACCTTGTCATCACAGTAAACAAAACATGCTGGAAGGATAGGTTCTTGAGCCAGAGACTTCCCAGACTCTGGAATAGACTGCTCATACATGTCAAGCAGAGCACCTCTTTGGCCCTCTTCAAAAGGAACTTTGATCGGATGGGAGAAAGGAAATTCACCCCGGGGATCACGTCAGTCACCCTGCTAGACAGGGGTCCCGAGAAGTAAATAGTGTGGGAAGAAATAGCCAGGGAATTGTTATGGCTAGGCTTGTATAGGCCCTAGGGCCAATAGCCTATGTGTCCTGGTCAAGAGGTGTTAAAAAGAGAAGTTGATCCGTTATGGTTTGATCATGAGTTAGTGTGTGTTTTACTCATCTTGGTCTGGATAGTGGATAGTTTTAAAGAAAAAATATAAAGTTTTTTTTTTTTTTTTTTTTTTTTTTTTTTTTATTTAATAGAACTGGATGAAGTTGTTAATCTTCTTCCATTCCTCACTGATGGGGTACAGTTCTGAACCCTCAGAACTGAGTCGACTAAATGCCAAGCTAGCATACACTAAACTGTCGAGCCACGCTACTACCCACAATGCCCTTCATCTCATACCCCAGATCTTGTTTGCCGTGCAGCCATATAACAGTGCTTTCACCAAGCTCTCCAGCTTAGTAGTTTTGAATTATTCAAACTTGTATTTCTGCCAGAATTTCTCTTTTAGTGTCTTCTTATAGTCTAGCTCTACCCACAGGTATTCCTTTTCTTACCATTGTTTGTATTTTCTTGCCTTTTCTTTACCTTTTACCACCCTCGTGGTAACTCTTCATACCTTTGCTGGTAGTCTGGCCTTTTTCTCCTTCTTTTCTCTGTTTGAGTGAGTGTTAGTATGTCTGAGAAAAAGGGTACTTCAGGTTTTAAACATTGCACGTCGTGCAGTGGTAAATTACCCAACAGTGACTTGCATTTTAAATGCGTTTATTGTTTGGGCATCTTGCACTTTTCTGCAACTCCCCCATGTGATATTTGTGCGAGTTTTAGTCAACGGACGTTGAATGAATGGCGCAACATGTTGATTTTGAAAGGATTGCTTTCCTCTCCTTTCTCGGAGGCTATTTCTGTGGAGGTCTCAACTCCTCCAGGAAAGGATAAGAAGCAACCCCGCTTAGACCCTTTTTCACCAGCTGGTGATAGGGGCAAAAATCATCGATCTAAGGCTGGTAGATCTTCCTCCGAGCATCGACTCGCTGCCTTGGTGCCACCGATTTCGGCACCTAGAGCAGTTTCTGGGAAGTCTGAATTGTTGGTGCCAGGCTTGGCACCGACTACTACTGAACTGCTGATTACTTCGGTTCTGACCAGTCTGGTTCAGGACACTTCGGCACCGACTTCGCCTTTATAGGCTCCGCCTCCGACCTCTGATCTGATTTTGACTACTACCCCGATTGTGACTTCGGCTCCGAGTTCCCTCTCTGTGCCGACTTTACCGTTTACGCAATTCAAATCAGAATCCTCGGCTCCAATGAGTTCATTACCACGGACCAGGTATTCGTCTTCTGTGGACCCATTTGCCAGGCAACCCTACAGTCCCTTTCTGGACCGGCCTGAATCCCCTTCCAGGATATCGATTAGGTCTGCCAGGAGCGTGTCCGAAGTAGACATTGTTTGTCTTGTGGATCAGGTATTGACTGCAAGAGGAATCTCCAGACCCTGTTCCGCTCCGGGTGTTGGGATTTTTCCTCCTTCGACCCCTTTGTATTCTCCTGATGGGGATCATTCGGCTCCAAGGCCCCCTTGTCCATTGCTTTCAATGGGACCCCTTCCTTTGGCGCTGATTGCTTTGATGCCTGAAGCATCTAAGTCCTGGTGGGCTTCAGTTCTGACGACAGCTCACCTTACTCAACCCCTTGCTTTGTGGGTGGAATATTCGGTTCCGGCGCCGACGGCCTTATCGGTTCCCGTCTCTGATCAGAGAGTTATTTCCGTACTGAACCCTTCACAAACGTCAGTCTTGGAGGTGGGCCATTCACAGCGGGGTGTGACGCCGATTACGATTCAGTCCTGGGCTCCCATCCCTCTTCGGGTGGGCCGGCCTTCCGGATTATGGAGAGGGTGCTGGTGGCTAGCAATCTTTCTCCTTCAGCTCCGCCTTTGATTCCCCTTCTTACTCCGCCATCGCCAGCCCTTAGGGGACCACTATTCCAAAGCACCCACTTTCTGAGGCCTCTTCGGACATTCCCACCGAAGAGCCCCCTCAGAAGAGGGTGTGCAAAAGAAAGCACACGGACTCACCTGGAGTCCCTTACTGAGGATACGGATTACGATGATGGGGAAGGTTCCCCTTGATCACCCCCTGATGATGTTTCCTTTGGGGAATTCTTGGAGATTGAGTCAGCATGGTGACTGGAAATCTTTCACCCCTTCCCTGGAGGAATCCATATTCTTACAAGATTTCCGTTCCCGGCCCACTATGTCCTGGGTGACCCCTCTTGCAGATGAGTTGGTCAAATTCATCGTGCAGTGAGCGTGGAAGAGTCCGGATTCAGTAGAGGCTATCCCCGGGAGATAAGAGTACTTTCTCTTCCAGAGGATCAACCCCATTGGTCGAAAGGCTTGCCAGTAGATGCTGTGGTGGTGGCCACAAAGAAGGACTTGGCAGATGAGAGTCCAGCTGTTCATCCGCCCAACAGGGAGTCCCGGGCGGTGGACAGGCTAGGGAAGCGAGTCTTTGCTGCAGCGACCTTTGCCGTGCATTCGCGGAATTTCTTGGCGCACTTTACGAGACTCCAGAATGACCTTCTTTCCGAACTCTCTGGTAGCCTCGCTGGTCGTGTCGGATGGTGCAAGTGACAAAATGGCCTCCCGGCTTGCCACCGTTGAAGCAATTTCGAATTCCTCCATGAGGTTGCTGTCCCATGCAACCGAAGGAGAAGCTAGAGCAGCAGATGCTGGCGTGGTTGTCAAAGGTCATGCCTGGGTTCGCATTTCTGACCTACCGGATTCCTTAAAGTCTTCCTTTTTGAATGCCCCAATTGAGCCGTCCGCGCTCTTTGGTTCTAAGGTCAAGGATACTTTGGCCAGGTGCGAGCCGGACGGAAAGACCTTGTATGCCATGGGCCTGCGCTTTTCCAAACCTCAGCGTTCCTTTTCCAGGAATCAGAGGAGTGGAAAGTTGTGGCACAAGAAGTCGCAAGGTTTCTTTTGTAATGCACGTGGCGAGGACTCCTCCAAAGGCAGAGGAGGGTCCGACTGTGGAAGACGTTCCTTTAGGGGCAGAGGGGGTCACCGGAATTAGGGCTCCAGAGATTCTTTCTCTGGTAGGCCCTATCAGCACTCTCCTGAAGCGTTGCTCGATTGCTTTCCTCTGGAAGCAGTCTAGGCGAATTTCTCTCTGCACCAAGCAGCCTGGTCCTCCATTACCAGTGATCTATGGGTGCAGAGAATTATCACCAGAGGCTATCACATTCTCCTCAAATCCTTTCCAAGACCTCAATTCTCCCTTCCCGGTATTCCACCCAATCAAAGGGAGGAGGCAGCTTCCGAAATCAAGAAGCTTCTTCTAAAGCGAGTCATCCAAAAGGTCCCCCCAGATCAATGCAGATGAGGGCTCTACTCCAGACTCTTTTTGGTGCCAAAAAAGACAGGGGACTGGAGGCCCATTCTGGATCTCAGTCATTTGAACGAGTCAGTTATACAGACCAAGTTCCGCGTGGTCAGTATTCAATCCATCCTTCCATGCCTTCAGGAGGGTGTGTGGATATGCTCTCTAGATCTCCGGGATGCGTATTACCACATCAAAATGGACAAACGCTCCAGGAGGCTTTTGCGCTTCCGGCTAGGAGCCAATAATTTTCAATTCAGAGCCCTGCCTTTCAGTCTCTCGAGGGCCCCCAGAGTGTTCACGAAATATCTAGCAGTGGTGACAGCTCACTTGAGACTGCACGGATTCCAGAAGTTTCCTTATCTGGACGATTGGCTCCTCTCCGCCCCCACCGAGCATCTACTGACCATGGCCCTGCGCTACACTGTGTCTCTGGAGGAGTCTGGGTATTACTATCAACTGGGGAAAAAATCAAACCTTCAGTCTTCACAGCAACTGGAATTCATAGGGGCAATGTTCAACACTCAGCTCGGCCTAATATTTCTTCCTCATCACAGGCTCTTAAGACTGAGAACACAAGTGCAAGTGATACTCGACCGCAGGAAAGTGTCTGCAAAGGAGGTTTTGCAGACTCTGGGTTCCATGGCGGCAGCCATTCCCATTGTTCCTTTGGCCAGGCTTCATATGCACCTGTTACAGTGGCTTCTTCAAACTCAATGGATACACAGTCATCATCCCTTGAATGCACTAATCCTCATCACCGATCTTTGCAAACAGGATCTCCTCTGGTGGATGAGAATGGTTTGAAGGTCTTTGGTGTTGCCCCTTTCAACCTCTTCAGCCCAGTACCACGGTGACTATGGACGCTTCCCTGATAGGGTGGGGGTGGGGGGCATTTTCAGGGAAAATCTGTTCAAGGCACGTGGTCTCCTCTAGAAGTCGACATGCACATCAGCATTCTAGAGCTCAGAGCTGTGTTACAAGCTCTCCACCCTCTTCTTCCTCTTGGACCGATTGCTATCCAGTCCGACAACATTTCTGTGGTCTGGTATGTCAACAAGCAGGGAGGGACCAGATCTTACCCCCTTTGCCGCAAAGCCATGAGAATTTGGCAGTGGGCGATAGCTGCCAACCATTTCCTGATTGCTACACACATCCCGGGGAGTTCCAACGTGATTTGCGGACAGGCTGAGCAGATGCATCCTGCTTCCTCATGAATGGTCTTTCAACCTAGAAGTGGCAGAGGAAATGTTCAGCCGCTGGGGCCAGCCTTGCTGCGATCGGTTTGCCTCCCCCTCCAATGTGAAGTGCAGCAGCTACTTTGCCCTCTTTCTTCCGCAGGGGGAGTCCCCGAGAGATGCTCTGACTCTCGATTGGCCCGCGGATCTCCTGTACGCTTATCCTCCCATTCCCTTGATACCCTTGGTCTTAAGGAAAGCTACTCGGTTGAGAAGCAGAATGATTCTCATTGCTCCGTTCTGGCCTCATCAGGTTTGGTTCCCCTTCCTTCAGCCACACCTGCTCCAACCTCCTTGGATTCTAAACTTCCGTCAGGATCTCATTTCTCACCCCCAAGGGTTGATTTCTCCAAATCTGGCCACACTCAAACTGACAGCTTGGTTGCTCCACTTCCGCTAGTAGCCAGGCTTGAGTCACTTTCTTCTCCGGTACGGAATATTATTTTGGCCTCCCACAAACCTTCTACCAGAAAACTTTAAAGACAAGTGGAAACTATGTTCTTAGTGTTTCACTGTTGCAGTCATTACATTTGGGTAATCTGCTGGCAGGTTGCCCTCAGTCAGCCTGAATTCCAAAGTTTTGGGTCCTGTGTCAGTTGCTGTCTTGTCTTCCATGACGTCAGGTCATCAGGGGTATAAAACATGCAGCTGATGCCATTTTCTTCAGTCTTTCTTGCCGTGCGGTGCCCAAAGCAGAAGCATTTCGCAAGTGCTGGTCGGCCGACTACCGAAATATTCGAGTTTGAGTTTCAGAACCGAAGTCTTCACTAAAGCTAAGTACCCCGTTGGGGAAACTTTTTTTTCTTGCTTTTTACCAATGTCAGAAAAAGTTAATAATTGTATTACTTGTGGGAAGCAAATACCTCATAAGGATTTCCATTTATACTGTATTCCTTGCCTAGGCCCTGACTACAACTTGCCTGGCTGTCGGTTTTGTGCTAGATTTTACCAATGCACTATTAAGCGTCTGTATATTTTTGCATCAAAGTATTCTGAAAACAGATTTAACTACCCAGAAATGTCATCAGATAGCAATCCGACTACCGGAGTGCATAAAAAATGCAAAGAAAAGGACAGAGAAAGGCAGTCGAGATCCAAAACCGACGAAGCTTCTCCTAAGTCAGTCACCGATTCGCCGGTACTCAGTGAGGCGCCTTCGCAGCCCCTGATACCTGCTGCCTTCGAGTCGCAGGCCTCTACGACACCCATGTGGAGTCCGACATGCCGCAAGATTCTCAAGGTATTGGACCGATGGATGTATCTTCCTTGGATGGGTTCGGAGCCGCTGAGCAGGCACCAGCTTCTGAGGGTGTATTCAGACCTCAACATTTGTATATCAAACTGACAGCTGCAAAATCAAAGACAAAAGCAACTTCTAACTAAAAAAAATTACGCTTGAGCCATGTGCACAGGCCTCTATGCCTAAAAAACAGATGATCAAAATGGCTGAAGACCTTATTACCTTGATCAGGGGTACCCATCCCCCTCCAGATAAGAGGCCTAGGCAAGACACTGATTATGAATCTTCAGATCAGGTTTCTATTTCTTCTGATTCCTCTTCTGATCAGGAATTATCTTTACCTCCCTATGAGGATTGTGATGCTGAGGAGTCTATTCCATCTGCATCTCCTCCTGAGGATTATTCATTTGGAGAAACCTTGCATGCTTTGAGGGAGTATTTTCACTGGGAGAGTCAAGACTTCTCAGAATCAAAAAAGAGGCTCAGGGATTTCCTTCTCCCTCAGCACAAGCCTTTAGCCATTCCCCCTGTTTTAGACATTGTGGATGATGTGTTTTCGGAGTCAAGCCTGACCCCTGACTCCTTACATCCGGCTCCCAGTAAGCCTGACAGATATTACAGGGTCCCTGACTTGCATACATTTTTATTTAGAAACCCTGCTGCTGATCCTGAAACTATTTCACAGGGTCCAAAGGGAGTTAAGGCCTCAACAGCAAACAATCCTACCCCCCTCTGACAGAGATTCAAGGGCACTGGACAGATGGGGAAAAAAGGTTTATACATCTGCAACCTTGGCAATCAGGGCCTTAAACTGTCAATTTCATATGCTTAAGTACCAACAACATGTTATGGGATTGCTGAAACAGAAAGTGATATTGATTTCAGAATGTGCAGAAAATAAGGAATTGCAGGAATTATTGCATGCAGCTGAACAAGTTGGAAAGCATACTTTGCAATGTGGTTTTGATTCTTTAGAGGCCTCCTGCAGGGCCACAGTTACTGGATCCGTGATTAGGAGGCATGCCTGGTTAAAGGAACAAAATTCGCCTGAACATGTTGAAGCTAAATTTGCTAGATGCACCTTTACAGCATGACTCTCTGTTTGGTATTAAGGCAGAAGAGGTTTTAAAGAAAATGGAAGACAAAGCTAAGTCTATGCAAACTGTTAAAGACTTCTTACAAGTGCAGCCACCAAGATTCAGTAGACACTGGCCTACAGAAAATTGGTCATTTCCTGTGTCAAACAGAGCTCAAAGGGGCAAATTCAGACGCCCTAAGGGTTCCCAGATACCAGGCGCAAGACTCGTACAGGTCAAAGCAATGGGGCGCATCCACCTCCAAATCTGGAAGAGATAAAGCGCAAACCTACAGAAAGCAATCCCAATGACTGCCCTCTGCCTATACTAAGCACTTATCTTTTGGCAGCACCCATGGGGGAAAATTAGCACTTTTTGCTCAAAATTAGCAGTTAATAACCCAGGACAAGTGGGTACTAAACATCATATCACAGGGATACAGATTCCATTTCCACACACTGCCAAAAAATCAATGGGCAGAGGCACAGAAACAGGTTACGTCCCTCATGGATATGCGGGCCATTCAGACAGTACCAGATCTGGAAAAAGGTCAAGGTTTCTACTCAGGACTGTTCTTGGTGCCCAGAAAGGACAAGGCCTGGTGGCCAATACTGGATTTATCAATTTTGAACACATACCTGGACATTCCAAAATTCAAAATGCTGGCATTGCAGCAACTTCTGCCCATGCTGGGCAAGAAAGCTTGGCTGGTGACTTTAGACCTAAAAGAAGCATACCTGCATGTCCCAATAAGACAGTCATGCAGAAGATACCTCAGGTTCAAGGCTGGCTTAATGCATTACCAATTCTCTGCACTGTCCTTTGGCTTATCTACTGTGCCCAGGGTCTTTACAAAGTGCCTGGCACCAGTAATTGCATTTTGCAGACAAAGAAGTATACAAATATATCCTTACTTGGATGACTGTCTCATTCAAGCAGAGAACAAGGACACACTTCTTCGACACCTGGCATTTGTGAAAAGGCTTCTAACATGCCTAGTGTACACAATAAACGAAAAGCAATCGCAACTGGTACCCTCTCAAAAGATAACATTCCTGGGTGCAAGCTTGAATACAACTGCCCAGATGGCTTACCTCATGCCAGACAAAACAAAGGCAACTGACTACTTACTTCAAACTGATGGCAACAAAAACCCAGTCTTCTGCAAGACAAATTCTGCAGGCTCTGGGCTTCATGGCATCCTGCATCCTGCTAATTCCATATGCAAGACTGCATATGAGGAAACTTCAATGGTACCTAAAAAGTTTATGGAGTTAACATTCGCACAGTCTGGAAACAATGATTCCTCTCATTCCCTGCCTGCAACAGGAGTTTTTATGGTGGGCAAAAGCCTGTCACCAAAACATGGGACGGCCCTTCACTCTACCCCCTGCCAGTCAAACCTTAACAGATACATCAGATTATGCCTGGGGGGCCCACATGGCAGGAAGATGCATTCAGGGCATATGGGCACCAAAGCAAATGCATCTACGTATCAACCAGAAAGAGATGGTAGCTGTTCAAAATGCCCCAACAGCCTTCAAGGAGTTGCTTCATCCAGGACAACTACCGATAGACTGACAACACCACAGTCATATGTGGTATGTAAACAAGCAAGGGGGTGCACACTCATACCCCCTTTGCAGATTAGCCATGGCACTGTGGGACACAGCTTTGACCTACCAAATACATCTTCAAGCTCAATTCCTGCCAGGAAAACAAAACACTCTGGCAGACGATTTAAGCAGAAACCTTGTGGATCCTCACGAGTGGAAACTAAATCCACAAGTCTTCAGCATGATAACAGAGAAATGGGGGAGCCCAGACATAGATCTATTTGCCTCTCCACAAAATTATCAATTGAAAAGATTCTGCACAAGGACATATCACAGCTAAGCATGGAAAGTGGACGCCCTATCCTTCAGTTGGAAAAACCTGTCAGATGTTCTTCGTGTTTCACTGTTGCAGTCATAACTGTAGGGTGCTCCTGCCGGCAGGCAGCCCGAGGTCGGCCAGAATCCCAAAGTCTGGGTCCGGCGTTGGCTGTACAAGCTAGTACCCTGACGTCAGTTCGCTTTGGTACATAGCCCTCAGCCGACGCCATCTTCTCCAGTCTTTCTTGCCGTGCGGTGGAAAGCAGCTCGCAAGTCATTGGTTGGCGATTTTCGAACAGCGTATTTTGTTGTTGTCGGTCCGAAGTTCTTACTTCTCTTCTCAAAGCTAAGTACCCGTTAGAATCTTTTCTTGTTCCTCCGATGTCAGAAAAAGTTAATTGTATAGCGTGTGGGAAACAAATACCTCATAAAGATTTCCACTCTTACTGTCTACCTTGCTTAGGCCCTGACCACGACGTTTCTTGTTGTCGGTTCTGTGCCAGGTTCAACTCTCGTACTATCAAGCGCAGGTACGATTGGGCTTTAAATTATTTTGGCAGATGCTTCAATTATAGAATGTCGTCGGACACTACCGGAATTCAAAAGAAGCGCAAAGACAAAGACAGGCCTCCGAGGTCCAGACAGGACTCATTGCAGCTGGAGCCAGCGTCCGGTTCGGCTGTCGTCAGTGAGGCGCTTTTGCAGCCCCTGTCGTCCGCCACTTCTGAACCGATGGCCGATACGGACTCCCATGGGGAGCCATCAAGGCCCACTATTTTAACTGCTGCAGGACCTTCGGACGTCGCTCCTTCAGATGGGTCCGGAACCGCTGTGCAGGTAGCGGCTTCTGAGGGGGTTTTCAGGCCTACTCGCATCACTATTTCAAAGGCAAAGACAAAGACTCCTGTTAAGTCTAAAGTTCCTGCTCAAGCTGCTTCTGAATCTACTCCCAGGACACAGAAGCAATTATTAAAGATGGCTGAAGATTTGCTTACAATGATTAGGGGTTCTCACCCCCCTCCTGAGAAAAGGCCTCGACAGGATGTTACTCTGGATTCCTCTGACCAGGCTTCTGTATCTTCTGTTTCTTCCTCAGATCAGGACTATTCCTTTCCTCCTTATGAGGATTCGGATGCTGAGGGCTGTTTACCCTCGGCCTCTCCGCCTGAGGATTTCTCTTTTGGGGAAACCTTGCATGAGATGAGGGAACATTTTCATTGGGAAGGACAGGAGTATTCTGCTTCCAAGAAGAGGCTTAGGGAATTTCTTCTTCCTCAGCATAGGCCTTTAGCTATCCCTCCTGTTTTGGACATTGTAGATGATGCTTTTTCTGAGGCTAATTTGAATCCTGATTCCATGCCTCCTGCTCCTTCTAAGCCTGATAGATTTTATAGGGTTCCTGACTCTCATTTATTCTTATTTAAAAACCCTTCTGCGGATCCTGAAACTATTTCTCAGGGCTCTAAGGCTGCTAAGGTTGCTACTTCTAAAAATCCTATTCCCTCTGAGAAGGATTCTCGTGCTTTAGACAGGTGGGGTAAAAAGGTATATACTTCTGCTACCCTGTCTGTAAGGGCTTTAAATTGCCAGTTTCATATGTTTTAAAGCAAAAGCTTGCTTCTCTTCCTGCTTGTGCAGAGGATAAGGAACTTCAGGATGTCTTGCATGCTACTGAACAAGTGAGCAAACATAGTTTACATTGTGGTTTTGATGCTTTGGATGCTTCTTGCAGGGCTGCAGCCTCTGGTACTGTTATCAGGAGACATGCCTGGCTTCGTGAACAAAGTTTACCTGAACAGGTTAAGGCTAAGTTATTAGATGCCCCTGTTCAACATGATGTTCTTTTTGGATCCAAGGCTGAGGAAGTTATTAAAAAGATGGAAGAAAAGGCAAAGTCTATGCAGACTGTAAAATATTTCTTGCAAGTTCAGCCTCCTAGATTTTCCAGGAATTGGCCCTTTCCCACGTCTGACAGGCCTCAAAGGGGAAGATATAGACGCTCCAGAGGTCGTGGTCAAGGTCAGGCCTCTTACAGATCTAGACAATGGACTGCTTCTTCACCTAGAAGAGGAGAAGACAGATCCCAATCTCAAAGAAAGCAAACTCAATGACTCTCTCGGTTGGGCTACAGGACCCCTTCACCTGGATGCCCCTCTCGGAGGAAAACTGTCTCTTTTTTACAGAAATTGGACTCGTATTACCCAGGATAGATGGGTATTGGACGTGATTTTAAAGGGTTACAAATTCCACTTTCACACTTTGCCAAGGGCTCACGGTTGGCCAGATCTGCCAAAACATCAATGGTCAGAGGCCTTAAATCAAGTGGATGCTCTTCTGGCCATGAGAGCCATAGAGCCTGTTCCACTCTCGGAGATGGGAAAAGGTTTTTATTCAAGACTGTTTCTGGTTCCAAGAAAACAAAACTCATGGAGACCTATTCTGGACCTTTCTGTGTTATACACCTTTTTGGAAATTCCAAAATTCAAGATGCTTACTCTGCAGCAACTAATTCCAATGCTCTCTCAGGACGCCTGGATGGTGACATTGGACTTAAAGGAAGCCTACTTACACATTCCCATCAGGCAGGAACGCAGGAAATTCCTCAGGTTCAAGGCAGGTTCGAGGCAATTCTCTGTACTGCCCTTTGGTTTATCTACTGCGCCCAGAGTCTTTACCAAGTGCCTGGCACCAGTAGTGGCTTACTGCAGACTTCAGGGGATACAGATTTACCCCTATTTGGACGACTGCCTTATTCAGGCAGACAGCAAAGATCTTCTACTTCAACATCTGGACTTTGTTCAACGTCTTCTCCTCCTACTGGGATTCTCAGTGAACACAAAAAAGTCACATTTGATCCCTTCTCAACAAATGGTATTCTTGGGAGCCCTCTTAAATACAACCTTACAAAGGGCCTTCCTCACTCCAGAAAAACAAACTCAGCTGGCTTCTACTTTCAGCACCTTAGCAACTCTATCTCAGCTCACTGCAAGGAAATTCCTGCAGGCTCTGGGCTACATGGCTTCCTGCATTCTGTTGATTCCAAACGCAAGGCTCCATATGAGAAAGCTTCAATGGTATCTGAAAAGTGTATGGTCACAGCATTACCACGATCTGGATATTCTGATTCCTCTGATCCCCTGCCTTCAGGAGTTCCTCTGGTGGTCCAGGGTATGCGCTTTAAACGAAGGAAAGCCTTTTCGTCTACCTCAACCTACTCAAATCCTAACCACGGACGCCTCGGATTATGCTTGGGGAGCACACTTTCTAGACAATTGCCAGCAGGGAACCTGGACAAAGGACCATCTTCACTGGCACATCAATCTGAAGGAAATGTTGGCAGTTCAAAATGCCCTTCTAGCCTTCAAGAACCTTTTGCAACCAGGGCCTCTGCTAATTCGCACAGACAACACCACGGTCATGTGGTACATCAACAAGCAGGGGGGTTCTCATTCGTACCCCCTTTGCAGACTAGCTATGGCTTTATGGGACACAGCTCTAAATTTGAATCTACATCTCCAGGCTCAATTCATTCCAGGGGAACAGAATCTCTTAGCAGACAGCCTGAGCAGAAACATTTCGGATCCTCACGAATGGATGCTAGACACTTATTCAACAGGATTACTGCAGTTTGGGGATGTCCCCAGATAGATCTGTTTGCATCCCATCTCAATCATCAGCTGCCTCGCTTTTGCACCAGGTCCTTCCACAAAACAGCTTGGAGAGTGGATGCCCTGTCCTTCAGCTGGAGAAGCCTTTCAGGATACGCCTTCCCTCCTCTTCCTCTACTACCTCGGGTATTACTGAAGATAAAACAGGACAAGCCCAAGTTCCTCATCTTGATTGCTCCAAATTGGCCTCGACAGTTTTGGTATCCAACTTTAAAGCACCTGTTCTTGGGGCCTCCTTGGATTCTCCCTCTGAACCCTTTGCTTCTGTCCCAGCATCAGGGTCAGTTACTACATTCCAATCTCAAGACCCTTTGCCTGGCAGCTTGGCTCTTCAAAGGAATTTGATTTCCTCTAGTCTTCCCAAACAAGTTTTGGATGTTCTTCTGGAAGCTAGACGGCCTAGCACTAGGAAATCCTATGCCTCTAAATGGAAGAGGTTTTGTATTTGGATGCAGGACCGAGGCTCGGATCCTCTGGTACCTGATCTCTCTTCTATTTTGCTTTACCTTTCGGAACTTTTATCTAAAGGACTTTCCTTTTCTTCCATTAAGATTCATGCTTCTGCTATTTCTGCTCATTTCAGTTCTGATCCTCCTGTTTTTTCTCATCCTTTGGTGAAGCAATTCTTGAGAGGGGCTAAAAATTTGCGGCCTCCCAGGACCCCTCCTGTCCCTGCCTGGGATCTTAATTATGTTTTAGAAAAACTTACTTTGCCTCCTTTTGAGCCTGCTGCATCTTCAGATATTAAGTTTTTATCTTGTAAGACTGTTCTTTTATTAGCATTGACCTCTGCCAGAAGGGTCTCAGAGTTGCAAGCTCTCATGGCTGTGGAACCATACCTTATTTTCCATCAGGACAGAGTATCCTTGAGGACCAATCCTACTTTCATGCCTAAGGTGATTTCGAAAATGGCTTTAAATCAGACAATTCACCTTCCTACTTTCTTTCCAAATCCTCAAAATAAAGGGGAAAGGATTTTGCATTCATTAGATGTGCACAGACAGTTACGATTTTACCTGGACAAGACTAAGGAGTTCAGAAAGTCTAATCAATTGTTTGTTTCTTTTGCCTCCAGTTCTCTTGGAAAACCTATTTCTAAACAAACTATTTCCAAATGAATTGCTTATGGAATCAGATTTTGTTACACTCATCATGGGAAACAGTTTCCAGGTACCATTAGAAGTCATTCTACTAGAGCAGCTGCCACTTCTACAGCTTTCCTCAGAGGAGTCCCTACCAAGGATATCTTGGAAGCTGCCACTTGGAGTTCTGTGCATACCTTTTCCAAGCACTACAATCTCCCTCTGTTTTCTAAGACCAGGGCAGGCTTTGCCTCTGCTGTTTTGCAGGGTATTCTTGCCTCCCTTCTTCTATCTAAAGCCTCCTCCCTTTTACACTGCTTTGGGATTCCACCCTACAGTTATGACTGCAACAGTGAAACACGAAGAACATAGTACAGTTGTGTACACCTACCATAAATGTAGATGTTCGAGTGTCTTCACTGTTGCAGTCGGGGTTTCCCTCCCTCCTATCCCCTCTTTTTTCTCCCTTTTCCTTTTTTGTGGTGTATTTGTGTTTCCTTGTTGGATTCATTTTTGTTTTGTTGGGGACTTCTGACATCTAGAGCAAGAAAGGCTGGAGAAGATGGCGTCGGCTGAGGGCTATGTACCAAAGCATACTGACGTCAGGGTACTAGCTTGTACAGCCGACGCCGGACCCAGACTTTGGGATTCTGGCCAACCTCGGGCCGCCTGCTGGCAGGAGCACCCTACAGTTATGACTGCAACAGTGAAGACACACTAACATCTACATTTATGGTAGGTGTACACAACTGTACTTTTACGCCTTTCCTCCTCTGCCTCTTCTACCCAAGGTCCGTCTAAAGGTCAGACAAGAGAAGCCAAAGATGATCTTAATTGCCCCGGACTGGCCCCGCCAACACTGGTACCCAATCCTAA
>NC_056751.1:121769356-121874356 GCF_019279795.1 Protopterus annectens | reverse complement strand
CCTCTTAAAGAAGTCTAGAGAGGTACTCTGCTTGACCTACCTATGAACCTATATTAAAATAATTTTCTTGGGTGGCAAAAGCCAGGGTACCTTTTTGGCTGGGCTTGTATAGACCCCAGGGCCGATAGCCTAGTACCTACCTATGAACACGGAGGGGGAGTATATTCCATAGATGGAAGAGTCTTTGGGACACAAATCTGTCCTGCTAACAGGTTTTATTAATGTCACAGACCAGGTTGAGGCCTTGCGTGCAGGTTGAATGAGTGGAGTTTGACTTGCGGATATGCAGCATCTCCATCAAGGCTGGGTCTGAGATGGCCTTGTATGCCAGACACAGGTCACCTCTGAGCAGTCTGTATGAAACTGAGTAGAGGGACAGGGCTTTTAGCCTATCTGTATAGGATAGGTGTTTGAGACCCTGGATTTTCCTGGTCAGGATCCTCTGTGGTCTATCCAGCTGCTGCATGTGCTTGGCAAGGTACACGGTGAAGGGGGTATTGTATTTGATAATTGGTCTGATAAGGGAGGAGTATAAAGATGTTATGACCTCCTTGTTCCTTGATGAAATACCCTTACTTATGAGGTGGACCATGTAGAAAGCCTTCTGTATAACGGAGGCAACATGGTGGTCAAAAGTCAGGTTGCTATCCACCTGGGTGCCCAAGTCTCTCACCAGTGATTGCGTGCTTAGTACTTTATTAATGTGATAATTAGTAGGGACTCCATTTTCCCCAAAGGGATCAATGATTCATTTCTTGGCATTCAGTTTGAAGCCATGCTTCTGGCATCAGTCATTAGTTTGTTTAAGGCCCTCTTGGAGGATGGTCACATCACTAGGAGAATTTAGGACAGCACCTAGCTTGCAGTCATCTGCAAACTTGGTCAGCCACAGACCACTGGTTTTGGCTTGCAGCTCAGAAAAGTATATCCCAAACAGTAGAGGCCCCAAGACTGATCCTTGGAGTACACCACTCATTACAGGTCTACTACTAGAGTTGACTTCCCTATTCTAATTGAGTGGGTTCGGTCAGTGAGCCAGTTAGCTACCCATCTGGTAACATATGGGTTGATGCCTAGCTGGGAGAGTTTATCTGTAATGCCCAAGTGGGGAATAGTGTCAAAGACTTTGGCTAGGTTAAGGTATGTGGAGTGCACCGTCTTCCCCTTGTCTGTGACTTTGGTGACGGTTTTGAAAAAGTCAACCAAGTTTAACAGGCACGATCTCCCTTTGACAAAGTGAAACTGTGTGGGGTCAAGTGTTTGGAGGTTGCCAGTGTCCTTGTTTATAAGGTCCATTATGCGTTCCATGGCCTTGCAGATCAGGCTAGTTAGGCTGATGGGCATATAATTGCCTGGGTAGATGGATAAGCCATCTTTGTGTAGAGGGCTCAGTGGCTATCCTCCATTTGGCTGGGACAAAGCCGGTGCTCAGGCTTTGGTTGAATAGGGTGCCTAATGGAGCTGAGATCTCATGACCGAGTTCATGTATGATACAGCCTGGAATGTTGTCGGGTCCCATGGATATTGTATTTTTTGTTTTTGAGAGGGCATTAAACACCTGTTTCCTGGTGATGAGAGGAGGGGTGCAGGTGCTGGGGTGTCCTGGTTTACGGATGGGGAGGGGTTCACTGAACCTGTCTGCCAGCAGGTTGACTATAGTTATGGCGTTTGTGTATGTGGTGTTATTGACCACCAGTTCAAAGCAGATTTGGGTGTTACCTTGCAGACTGCGGACATATGTGAAGAAGGCCTTATTATCCTTAGTGGGTGTAGCTAGTTTGGACTCAAAGCTAGCCTTAGAGGATTTCACCAGTAACCTTATTTGCTTTTTCAGACAAAGGAGTGATTGCTTCCAACTTTTGGCACCTGCTCCTTCTTGGTCCTGGACAGCAATTTTTTTTTCCTTTTATAATACAGTTTATTATTGCTGCTATCCACAATGACAGGTTTACTCTTCCTTGAGGAAAATTATTTGGTCCTGTCAGGTATTGCGGAGTCCATACAGTTATGTAGATGCTCATATATGTTTTTGTTGTAGGCTTGGAAATTAAAGTGCTAGATCCATCTTGAAGGAACGGTGGCTGTGAAACTGCTCATACCTGCTCTCAAGAGGTTATATTCAGCTTTGGAAAAGTTTTTTTGTTTGACCCTGACAAGGAGGGGGTCAGGGGAGGTGATGATTTCAAAAGTGATCACTATATGGTCAAATCCTACCGAAGGGGATGACACTGTAGGGGTGCTACAGTCGCTACTCATGGTGGGTTAGTACCAGGTCCAGAATGCTTTCACCTCTTGTAGGGGTGTCAACCAGCTGATCCAATGCATTGGAATTGATGAAGTCGAAGAATCTCTGGGCATTCATGTTTGGTCTAGAATAGGTCTTCCACTCTATGGTTGGGTAGTTAGTCACCCAGGATCAGGGTAGAGGGTTGAATTTTGATGGCTTCAAGTAAGTCCAGATAGGTGGCGTGAGCATCCTGAGTCATGTTTGGAGGTTTGTAGCTAGCTATGATTTTAATAGGTGTTTTGTCAACAGTTAACTGCACTTGGAGCATCTCCTGTGCATCATACCGTTTGACCAGCCTCGAGGTGTGTATCACTTAGATAAATATTGAAAGTCCATCTCCTTTGGCTTTATAGCCCCCTGTTAAACCCTCAAAAACACCCCCATAACCTGTGAATTTAATACAAACACACAAAAAACTAATAACCTGTTTAATACAAACACACAAAAAATATGTACATCTTCAATTAATGAAGTTTAACCCTTCTAATAGGAGCAGCTGTTAAACTGACAGCCACACACAGCCTTGAATTGACATATAATGAAGGTTATCCACGCTAAGATGTATGGTACTGCTTGCGCTTCTACTTACACTAAGTACTGCCTGTTTTGTCTTGTCTTTATTTCTTTCACAGATACAGAAAACAACTTAAATGTCTTCTGAAAAAAAATATTTTAGCTATCTAAAGAGAGGTGTGTCCTGTTTTTATTGCCTTTTATTCGCTTGCCTCCTCAGAAACATGAGAACCATATACACAGTTACCTTCTGCTACAAGATGCTCATGTTGCACTGTGAGCATTTATTTTCTGGATGAAGACTTTTTTTCATTACATTCAGTGTTCTTTTATTTACTTGCTTCCACTTAAATCTTATTAGATCAAGCCAAGGGCCTTACTCCAGTCATTTCCCTTTGGAAATGTAAGAAAAAGCGTATCAGTTTTACATTTATCATGCTGTTTTGTCCAGACTTTCTTCTCTTTTTACATTGCATTGTTTACATTTTCTAAAACTGAACAAGAAGAAAGAAAGAAAAAAAGGTGTGGGGATACCAGTTTACTTTGGTATCCCACATATGAACACAACTGAAAAAAACTTTAGTTTGTAACATGCAGTATATGTCAGATTTTATAAAAATGCTGTTAAGAACAAAAGCTGTTTTACTTACTTTCCTTCCTCACCCCCTCTCCTTAAAGTTCTTCCAAATGTTAGTGATGTGATAATAGAGTATATGCTTTGGAGTCCCCTGCAAGTTTAATAAAGTCAAAAAAGTCTATTTCTAGGTTTTCTTGTTCTGCCATATTTCAAAAATGTAGTTGATGTTTTGTAATTCCATATTTATTCATTAATTTCCAAGTTGCTGGTTTTCATCATGTTGTTCTCCATCTCCCAAATCTACTCTCTGGTTCATTTCTAGCATACTCCTTTTTCTTCTAGTCAACTCCTGTGCTTTTTTTCTCTCTCAAGCATTTTCCTTTGGAACATTGGAAAAGGTTTCACTGGCATAGTTTCTCTATGATCTTTATCATCAGAAGAATAATAAGATGAATCCTCTCCTGTTTGATAACGCACTTTTTGTATTTCCTCCTTAACATGTTCTGCATAAAAAAATGACAGTGACCCTCCAGGAAAAATAGTCTAAAGATAGCTGGATACAGCACTGTGAATCTCGCACTTTCTTGACCTTCCCTGATTGCTGGAATAAATTTACTACTCTCTTGCCTGATGTACAGTGAGTAATCATTTTCCACAAACACTCTATTGTCTCCATCTTTTAGTAATTTGTCCTTCTGCCACAATTTTGTCAGAAACAACTCTTTCTGCTAGTAGAATATCATTTTTACTATTGGAGGTCTTGGCTGCTTTCTCATGGCCAAGTTTGGAGCAAACACAAAATGTGCCCTTTCAATTAATTCCTGCTGTGGAATACCAGCCCAGTTGCATATTTGTGCTTTCATAAAATTAATACAGTGTATTCCTTCCATTTTCTTTAGCACAGCAAACATGTCAGGTTTTCCCTATGTGTTTCCTTTAATTCTGCCATTTTTTGAAACCTCTCTTTTTGAACAGTCTCATACTTAACCCTGAGCACATTTCACTTTTTGCCATTTGTTTACTGGAAGTCCGAATGGGTATGAATCCTGTTTTCAGCAGATGCCCGGGGAGAAAAGCTACAACATACATAGTTCAGTTGAAAAAACTACATAATATCACTTGAAGTGCAGTAACAAATTGTCGAATCAAACAGAATAAATTCAGATCAGAAAATCATACAGTGAATAGTGAACAACAATCATAGGATATTGAACACCTAGTAAAGTATAGTCATCAGTGATAAACCGTGATAAAGATGTTAAGCATTGTAAATATGGGCAAAAGACTAAGAGAATGGAAAGAAATTTTGCAGTTGGGGGGAGATTAGGAAATGGAGTTAAAGTAGGGAGCTGTCTGAGAAGTAACTGGTGCTTTGTCTAATAAGAGAAGGAATGAAAGGGGAAAAAGAACAGCAAGAGAAGGAAGGAAAGCGAAAAAAGAACAGCAAGGGAAAAGGAAGGAAGAGTGGGCAGAGAAAGGAAGGGTAAGGAGAAGGTTATTTTTCCTTCTAGATTAAAGGGATTCATGTCTTGCACCAAAGCAGATACTTCAACTACTTTTTGCTGAACAGCTGCAGTATTCTTCTCAGGCACTGTTTTCTCATCATCTTTTGTGATTGATTTTCTTTTAGGTTCTCTAAATTTCTTCTTTTTTGGCATCCAGGCAGTACACTTACTGGTCGGTAACTGAAATTTATTTAAAAAGGCACATTCATTGCCTCTTTTATGAGTTTCTATTTTCATACAAGGAGAGCTGAGATTAAGCTGTGATTCACTGTAAAGCAATCTTGGAAGTCCTTACCTACTTCATCATTGTGATGTGGCTTTCAAGATATCTTAATACTAGGGTCTCAAACTCAAATGACTGGGTTGGGGGGTTGTGAGTACACACAGCTTTGGGCTACACACCCCAGAACAAAAAGAAAGGTTTGCAGTGCAGCTAGGAATATAATGCAGTTTCCCTAACCTAGAATCATGGTGGTTTGAGGCTTGAGGGATAGGAGTTTGAGATCTGATCCCTGTGTTAACATAGATGGTTTTGGGTTTTGTATAAAACATTTGCTACAATGTTAAAATATATCCCTGTGGTCATCTTTTTCACTTTCCTGTCAGATGATCATTGATGTGGCTCATCATTATGAGTGTCTGACTGCAGCAAGTTGAAATACATAACTGCAGATGCAAGGAGCATATATTGGAATGATTTGTCCCTTTCTCTTTTTTTGAAACAAAAAACATCTTTAGTAAATTGTCACTTATGATATAAGTAAGTGTGTGTGTGTAAGTATATATATATATATATATATATATATATATGTATGTATGTGTATGTATATATATATATATATATATATATATATATGTATGTATGTGTATGTATATATATATATATATATATATATATATATATATATATATATATATATATATATTAACATATTGACACTTTTATTTGCAGACATTATATAGCGCTTATAATCACTCCAGTCATTCAGTTTTCCTTTAAACCTCATTCCACCTCTAAAACATTACTCTCCATGTATTGTTCCCACAATTCACATTTTTCTATGAAATTTGCTCCTGCCATTTTCTAAATATCCCACTTCCAGTTGTTTTATCTCTGTTACTATATTCATTCTTCTAGTACAGTTAGACAGTGATTTCCATTTTTCTAGTTGTTTTTTTGGCAGCCACCACAATTAAACTCATCAAGGCCTTACTTATGTTTAGGCAATTCCGGTTCTGTATCACAGCTGAAAAAAAAAAATAACCATAGTTACACCAGTTTGCTCAACCGGTATTTCCGATCTGCAGGAAATTTATAAAATTTGCCAACTCATTATACTTCCAAAAGAATTACCTCTTTCTTCCCATCACACTTCCAGTATTTGCAGTCAACTTGAGGAAAATTTCTTTCGAGTTTGCTTGGGGTATAACACTACTGATGTAAACAATTCCAAGCAAAGATCCTAAATCTTCTAGACTTTGTTGCATATTTGGGAGCCATATTATATATATATATATATATATATATATATATATATATATATATATATATGTGGTTATCATGCAATATTTTATGTGCCCTACTAATTATCCTTTTTAACAGCAGCTTCTGTTCTAGATTCTACTAAAAACTTTACCAGTACTGGCATTTTACTTGGGATCCCCGTATTTCTTTGTTTGCTTTTACTCTGATGTCAGTCTTTTATAAGGAAGGCAGTATCTAGCCTGCAGTCCAAATTAATTTTTTTCCTCTTCCCATTCCATTACCATTCCTTATCTAATTGTTTGCTTCCAATAACTTGGTTCCTTTTTCTTCCTGCCTTTCTCTTTTCTATTGTATTGTAAGTGGAGGAGACGCTTTACTTGTAATTTTATTCATTTTTTGACTGGTGAAACACAAAAAGGTACAAATACTTCTTGGCATCAGCAGCCAAGAAATGCTAAGTAATTTGCTCAGAGATTCATCGCTTGCATGTAGAGACTGAAGGAATCTGTTCTAGGACTGCAGGCTGTGAGGTAGTAAAATCCTTCCTTTTTTACAGTTAATGCATAATTATGTTCCTAGCTAATGGATATAACACCACACCAGAATGACAGCAAATGTAACTGAATTAATTACTACTCGAATGGAATATTAATCTGCATTAAGGTTAAAATTATAAAAGTAAATTGTTAGTCCACATTATTTTGACACCATGAAAATGTTTTAAATAATTAATGTTCAAAATAGATAAGGTGTGCTCATCTCTCCATAAAACTAAACTGCAAAAGTTTACTTGATCTGTGAACATCACTGGGATCCCTCACACTCTTCTACAAACTGCCTCTGTTTTTCTTGACCTGTAACATCACCTAAATCATAAAGGGTCTATGTTAGGTAGATGGACGCTTAAATGTTTGAATCTCTAAAGGTCGACCTTCAGAGATCGAACACTTAAGTGTTCGAATATCTAATGAAACAAAAGAAAAAAAGTAAAATTGAAGGGTTTTAGCAGGGGGCAAGCTCCCCTGCACCCCCACACCCCCCTCTACTTAAATATACCAACTACGAGATCGCACTTCAGTGCACTACAGTGCGGAAATGGGAAATTTCCCATTCCCTACACTAGCGCGATCTTGGAGTTGGTATATTTAAGTAGTGGGGGTGTGGGGGGCACAGCACCCTTTATTTTTTATATATTTATTTTTTTAATTTTTAAAAATATTTGAACATTTAAATGTTTGATCTCTAAAGGTCGACCTTTAGAGATTCGAACATTTAAGCATTTGTCTGTCTAACAATGACCCAATCATAAATATTCCAGTATGTCACAACTTCTGAACTAGAAACCACCCCTTAGTAGGCTGCCTCCGTACAAATTTTCCTTATCTAAGCATCTCCACACTTTTATTCCTCCACTCATACATAATTGTAATTTCATTATCTCTACATTCTGTAAAACTACTAGAAGGCAATAAGTACCACTAAAAGTACTGTATTTTGCACCTTCAAAACTGTAATGCAAACTCTTGTATACTTGACTGAACTTCAGTAATCTCTCACTCTGGCCATAGTACTTTTCACTACCTGTTAACATGTTTCTGTTTCAGACAAAAGTACCCCTTACAAATAAAAATAATTAAAAATCCCACATGCTGGTTTAATAGATGTCTGTCTAGAATTATAAAAATGTCTTAGATGAATGGCTAGATACTTAGCTGAATTCAGTGAACCTTCGTTATTCTAGAGGGTAAAAGTCAAACTGAGACTTTTCTACAAAAAAGTTTTATTAGTCAGTGGATGAGTGCTTATGCATTATCTTCCAAAGTTGCATAGTCTTAATGACTTCCAGTCCATAGAGATGACTTTAACTAGAAATACTGTTTATCTCATCTCAGAGATTTGTCTTTGTGTAGTTGGAAATGTTATGGTATTGAGCATTTGTCCACACAGAGGACCCATGAAGCCATGAAATTTGCAGTGAAAATGAGGATGGCAATGCATGATCCAGATTTATACTGTGTACTTGGACACTGTCTTAATGGTGCTGTTTGCACAGATAAGGATGTGGGTACTGCAGTGGATTATGAGGTGTCACTGCTTGCAGAGCCTTCACTTTTTGCCAGTGTCAGGCACATTTTGCTGGGCCCTGGTGTATTGGACACTTCCTGATGACCTCCTAATGGGCTTGGCTTTTCTGCACTTAAACCTTTTGTTGGTCCAGGTTGTGACCCCCGTGCACTGGCCCAGTAATCAAGGAGCCTCAATCCTCACCATTAACACCAGTGAGGAGCGTCCACATTGGGAAGGATAACAAGTACACACATAGTAAAGTACATTTTCCCTTAAGAGCACACGGAGATCACAGTCAGTCTGGGGCTGGTTTCTCCCTTTCTCTCCAGGTACTCAATAAGACTCCCCACTGCCACAGCTATAGAATACAGGTCTCAGCCTGGTGGTCAAGCTAAAACTTCCAGCACCCTCTCTGTCCAACCAGTGCCCTGCCCAAGTAGCTCACATGCACACACACTTTATGGTTTGATTTAGATACACACACATATCCTGGGGATGGCTGGTGCAGGTTCTCCAGCTGTGCCCCCATTCTGCCAGGCTATAAGGTAGTAATTAATGCCACCAACCACTAATATCAGCTACTATAAGCCCCTTCCCAATGGGTGACCAATCCCCCTGTGTAATGTTACGGTTACCCAAATAGTAATTGTGACCCAGGGCAAAAGCTATTGGAGTGGCTTGGACAGTATCACTATATACATGCAATGTACTCTAGAGCTTAAATTATCTCTACATAAAACAGCCACAGTTGAAATCTTTAACAAATATGTAATAATAAATAATAAAAACACAAGACAATACTACTTACTTACACAGTGCTAGTCAGGAGTTCAGACATCACAGGGAAATGCTTAAAATAATACTGTAGAATAGTTCTGACATAAATATAGAAAACAGCTAGACTAAACTTACTATTTTCTATCCTTTCCTAAGAGCAATCACAGTTCTAAATAAACTTACATATAGAGCAAAAGTAGAGTACTGGTAAGTTGTCAGCTTTAGGCAAAATCCAAAATGCTGTAATTCTCTCTCTCTGAGAAAGTCTTAAAAGTAATACAGCACTTCTGACTCATTTTAGATTGTCATTCTTCTCTGGTTCCCAGGCTAACAGAAACTCAAGAGTTTTAACATTTCTTTGATCTTGGACCTGGCCAGGAAACTACAGCAGTAAAAGACATTATACGTAAAATCTAACAATTAACTCTGGTCTCAAAATAATCAAAGGAATTCCTCAGTTCAGACGTTGTCTCTGAGCTTTGAGATCAGTTATACAATGCTTGACTTATCAACTTTCTTCCAGCAGAGTTCACTGTGGTTACAATTTTGAACTTCAACATTTAACACAGTTTTCTTACATTTAAGAGGACAAGGCTGTGGATTATATTCATATTTACAATGACATAGAATTATCTACAAATTTCTATCTAGCTAGGATGGCAGCCTTCACATATCTTCACCCAAGTAACAAATGTTTCTTTGGAAGGGCGGACGGTAACTTCACCTCATCCTAGTTAAAGGATGTGGTTCACTCCTTACTCTGGAGAGAAGGTTGCTCATCATGCAGCTTGAGCTACAGGCAGCCCTTGTAGTCCCCAGGGCCACAGACTGTGAAGCTGTACACACGGTCCTAATTCAGTGAGTTAATAAAACTATCAATGTAATATCGGAACAAATAAAGGGGCATGTGTTTGTGCCCCCTTTGCAGAGAGAGGGTGCTCATCTACACTAGCTGGTAACAGAAGGCCTAGGGTCAACTGTTCACACCCCAAGCTGGGTGAATAGCCATTCCTGGAGCTGTGCAGTTTGAATCTGTCTCTACTGGAGATGAGAGTGCCTGCTGATTATTCTTTGGAAGTGCCTTTATTTTTAAAAGAAGATTGCTACTTAAAATGCAACATTACCCTTTTCAGACTTTCTTTATTAAATAAGAAAAAAAAAAAAACATCTTTTAATATAGTTGTTTTAGGAAATTTCAGGTAATGCTCATAGGATTTGTCAGTACTGTCGTCAGGCCCTAGATGAAAACATAGACTTTGTTTGTCTACCCCAGGCACACTTGTTAATTGACTTGGAAAAGCTGAAGGCATAGCCTTCACATGAAAATGGTTTATTGTAATATGTAGAAGAGTTAATGACATCTTTAACTTCACCAGTGAATGAACAGCACTGCACTTTTGAAGAAAACCGCTAAGTGACCAGTGTTCTTTCAGTAATGAGAAGTGCTGAGTAGAGCTCACATCTCTGCTGTTTATGTATGTGGCCAAATGCTGCCTATTTTCAGAGGTTTCTTTGCCATGAAAAAATAATATTGGCCTTTGAGAGGAAGAAAAACAGTTGTTTACAAAATGGCTAGCCCAACACAGCTTCACAGTTCAGTGCAACAGGTCAGTGGTTAGTTCGTGCTGTTTGCATTCCCTATATTATGAAAAAGGAGATTCCTGCTCGCCTACATGCTGATTCTACATGTTGCAAAGTTCAGGGAAGATGAAGCAAAGTCAATTACTGTTGCTCCCTTGGTGGGCAGGAAGGATGTACTTCCACACTCCCAGATCGTGGGTAATATAGTAAATTCTTTTGACCTTCTTGGTTGGAAGACAAGTTCCATTTCAATGCAAAGCTTATGCTGTAGGTCCTTTGATCCTATTAGTCATTTTTGCAGGAGCATTAGAGGTAACTAAGACTACCAGAAAGTCTTGTGGTGGGAAACTTACTCTGCCAAATAGAAGTGTTCTCCACCATAGCTGGATTATTTTTAAGCTCACTTAGTCCTGTCTTAGGTACTTGTATAATGCTAAGCCTTAATTATTCCTTGGTCAGGGTACATGTGTCATCTATCCCTGCTCATAATGATTTTCTGGAGGGCACATCTGTGACCCAATACTAGCTGGTCAGGCAGTTCCTTAAAAGGTGACTGTGTATTTGTCCACCTTTAAGGGTGGTCTCCTTTATTTTAAACTCCTAACATATTTGACTAAAAAAACATTTCAACACACTTGATCTATGGGACTCAAATTATCTTGGAAGCACACAGTCACATCTGTTTGCAGAATATTATGGCTGCATGCTGTTATGTAGAGAAATAGATTTACTCTTTGAGAATTAGGTGTCCCTTGGGAACAATCTACATTTAAGCAAAAAAGTGGAAGATCAGTGCAAAAAAACAGCCAGTAAACGACCCAAAGCACTGAGTAGAGGAAGAGTCAAGCACCGGGCAGCTGAGATAATAAACCAAGTTTATTGTAGGTCACAAAATCCACAAGACGTGAAACGCAAAACAGTTGTACAGCGTTTTTCGTCAATTACAACAGACTTCATCAGACAAGAACCTGCTGATAACCTTCTTGCACAAATTTCATGCTGCATATGCACCCTTCTGGCACAAATACCATGTCCTGTGACAGAAAGAGTATAAAAAGGTGATGTTGCAGCCGTGTTAACTTGTTTTTGTTCACATTAGTGCAGTTTTAATTTATTTGCAGTATTTTCTTCATTTGTTTCTTCAAATGTGGCCAGTTTAATCACAGCAGACAAGGAAAAACTGTTTTGGCAGCAGTCCTTTGCATATTAAAAGTCTGAAGGAAGACAGGATTTTTTTCTTTGTTTCGTGCTATGTATATTGTAGTCCCAAACAGATTTTTGCATAGCTCTGGACCACACCCAGAGTAAAATGAAATTCTCCAGTAGCACACCTTTCAAACAAAGGTAACCTTTTTTTCAGGGGAGAACAGCATGGACAAGCATGGACTTCCTGCATGGACAAGCTGCATTTACTGTGTATTTATCTGGTGGAAATGCATAAAACCAATGTAACACACTGTTTTAGTTGTGAAACTGATCTCTTCACTGTAATTGCTGTTCTCCCCTGAAAAAAGGTTACCTTGCAAGAAGGTTATCTCCTTAATGGAACCTTAACATTTTCCATTCCATCCCTTTGTGTTTGGGCAGCCTATCCATGTGGCCTTTGTGTTGGTGTTCCTGATGTACTTGTGCATTGCTTGTTAGCAGCATAGATGTCAAATTTGCAACACTGTTCCTTAATTTTCATTGACTGGAGAGGAACTGGCAGGCTGTGGGGCTAAGTATGGCATATGATTAGTACATTATAGTATGCTGTGCCCTGGCATCAGGTTCACATGTGCCCTTGAAAGTGAGGGAATAAAATTATTTGACCAAGTGGGATCCTTTCATACATCAGTTGGACTACTCTACTGCTCCTCCGATTTGACAGCTGTGTGAGGCAATAACTTGGTGAACATATCTTGGTGAACATGAATTCCCTATCTCAGTTTTTCATAGAAACCGCACCAGCAGTGATTCATTCTTTTGAGAGATTTTTCCTCTTTGTATGTCCCCCTTACAGAAAGCTTAATTTTCCCTGAGAGGATAATATCTCAAGCTGTTATGCTTAGCAAGTTGTTTCCTCAGGAACTTGCAACTCAGAGTCTTATTGGAAGTGATCAAGTGATGCAGAAAGAGGTTTTATGTCATTCACTATTATATTGCACTGAGAAGTTGTTAATAGCTGTAAAATTGCGGGACATCTGATTATTTAATTTCAAAAATGTAACAGTGTTAGGCATTTTTAATTGGTTGGTTAATGCTGATCTTGCCTGCTGCACCAAGAAATTGATTAGGGGAATCCATGGGAATGGAGTCTGTAGAATTAAAAGCAACAGCAGTTGTCGTAATGTGGTTCAAAGGCATGCCTGTGCTTTAAGCTTCAAATCAAGTAAGGGAAATAATGAACCAACTGATAAGTGGGGGGAATAGTTTATACTTACTGCTTTAGTTTTGGAGTAGTTAACGTTATACTCCGATATTACAGTGAACTGCCTTGGTGATGTGAACAGGTACTTGATATTCCTCTCTGGTTCTGTCAAGTAGACCATCAGATCATCTGCAGACAGGTCTAGTTTCTCTTCCCTGCCATACTATTTCCAAACTTGTATTACTTCTTGACTTATTTTCTGAGATAATGGTTCCAGGTATATAGCAGACAGTAATGGGGAGAAGGGACAACCTTGCCTTATCCCTCTCTCATTTTTAAAATCTATTGCAAGTTTTCAGTTTATCTTAAGTACCTTGGTTGAAATTCTGTAATTCTCCTGCAGTAAAAGTATAAAGTTTTAAAGAAAGCCTAATCTCCCAAGGACAAGCCATAAGTAGTACCAAGGTACCCTACTAAATGCTTTTTGGCATCTAGGCTTATTAATAGTTGTGTTTTTCTCTTCATAACATCCTTGTGTAGCAAGTGGGTTTTTAGTATGTTGGCGAACATCTGTGTGTCATAAATAAGACTACAGTTTTCTGTTTTATAATTTTTAGCTTAATTTTTTGCTATACTTGTGGCCAGGATGGCTAAAGCGTTTTTGTAATTGTGATTCAGAACTGAGATGGGGAAGAAGAAAGTGGATCTGATGGGTTCTTTCCTTCCTTCCTGAATAACTGTAAATACTGTCAACCTTCATTATTCCAGCATTAGCCCTTCTGTTAGAATTGTATTGAACAGCCTGTGTTTGCTGTCCTTCGCTACTGTCCATAGTTCTAGGGGAATGTTGTCTGTACCAGGTGACCTACCAAAGTCTTGACTTCTATTTAGCCCCTAATTTCTTCTTCTTTTGTTATAGGCAGCTATTGTTGGTTCCTGTCCTTGTCTGACAATCTCCCAAGTTCTTGTCGATTCAGGAATTCCCATTTTGTAGCCTGCCTGTCTCTGGTCCTCATCTGAGCCATTTATAGATTTTGGTAATATTCCAACAATACCTGAGGGAAGCCCTGACCCCCCCCCTGTTTTTACATTCTGATAGGCCTGGAGTGCACACTCTTGCAGTTTAACTTAAAGCATAGATTACCAGTTTTAGTGAAGTATTTTTCCAAATGGAGAGTGGAAGCTGTGCCTTACGAAGTGTTAGCTCTCCACCATGCCACAGTGCAGTAGCCCTTTTAGGGGAAAAAAAGTTTTCAGTGCTGTTTTCATGCGACAGTGGCACAAGATAAATCCCCACTACTAAAGGTGACTCGGAACAAAGTACAAACTAGGCAAAGAATGACCGAGTTCACCACCACGATTAAAATGTTCCAACTTTAATAAACTTTGTTTATTAAAGTTGGAACAGTTTAATTGTGGTGGTGAACTCCGTACTACTTTGCCTAGTTTTCATGAGACAGGGCTATGAAAAGAAAATGTTACAAAACAGGGTCATAACTCTGTGTGTGTGAAAAAGCTTGTCTTCTGGCTGTACAATTCATTGTGGCAAGTTTTCCTTTTTTGTATTTACCCTGTAGACTAACCAGATCTTTAGACCATTAACTTGCATCATTTGTGACATTTATGTACCCTTATAGGCAAATTATACCATGGAAAGGGTGTGAACGAACCGTTTTAGCTGATGTAGTGAATTAGCAATTCAGAGCCCTTTTCTCAGTAATCACTTGTAGATGTCCTTCAAGGATGCATCTGCAGTCCTAACATATGGGTTGTCCTGCCTCAGGCAGCCCTTCGGTCGGCCGGATTCCAAAGTCTGGGTCTGGCCTCGGCTGATGTCGCACTTCACCCGACGTCACAGCTGCTGGGGTATAAAGGCATCAGCCGACGCCATTTTCCTCAGTCTTTCTTGCCGCGCGATGCCCGAAGCAGAAGCTGTTCGCAAGTGCCAGTCGGTCAGATCCAGAGATTTCTACTACCGAAGACTTCTAAAAAGCTAAGTACCCCGTTGGGGACTCTTTCTTGCCTCAGCCGATGTCAGACAAAGTAAATAATTGTTTAACTTGTGGGAAACAAATACCTCATAAGGATTTCCACTCTTACTGCCTTCCTTGTTTAGGCCCAGACCACGACGTATCAGCTTGTCTAGCCTGTGCTTCCTTCAACCGACGGACGCTTAGACGTCGGTCGGAGTTTGCCGAAGAGTTTTTTGGTCCCGCTTTTGCATATAAAATGCCGTCGGAGACTCCAACTACACAATTAGCTAAAAAGCGCAAGGAAAAGGACAGACACTCGCGGCCCGCAGTTTCGGCTGAAACCACGGTTAGGCCAACCGCGAGTGTCTCTGTTTCGGCTGAAACCGAGTCCTCAGTTCTCCCTTCGGCCGAAAGCATGCCACCGATAACAGAGGCCACACAGGCCATGGCTGAATCGGCTACAGAAATTACTGCTGCAGAAGCAGGCACCCAGGATTTGTCAGACACTATTCTTTTAGACATCTCTACTCCTGCACGTGGGGCTGCTAGACCCCCTGCTTCTATGTCTATCAAGGCCTTTTCCAGGGATAAAGCAGCCAAAATTTCTAAGACTTTGCCTACAAAAGCCCCCTCTCACAGGCCTACCTCTAGTTCCCAGATTCTCAGCCTGGCTGAGGATCTTATTTCTTTGATCAGGGGATCCCAACCTCACCCAGACAGGGCCTCTCAACCCCCTCCAGATAAGAGGCCTAGGACTGAACCACCTGAACCTCTCTCTACAGACTATTCCTCTGATGGCTCAGATATTTCTGACCATCAGGAAGGCCCATATTCACCTTATGAGGATTCTAATGCAGAAGACTCCATTCCTTCTGCTTCCCCTCCTGAAGAATTTTCTTTTGGGGAAACCCTACACTCTATGAGGGAACACTTCCAATGGCAGGGCCAGGATTTTTCAGATTCAAGGAAAAGGCTAAGGACCTTTTTACATTTACCACAGCATAGGCCTTTAGCCATACCTCCTGTACTATCAGTTGTTGATGATGCATATAATGATGCCAGTACTGCCCCTGATTCTCTCCCTCCGGCCCCTGCCAAACCTGACAGATATTACAGGGTCCCGGACTCTCACTACCACTTGTATAAGGCTCATGTTGCAGACCCAGAAACCTTTTCTCAGGGCCCTAAAGGTGTTGCAGCTGCCTCTGCCAAAAACCCTCTTCCCTCTGAAAGGGAATCTAGAGCATTAGAGAGATGGGGTAAAAAGGTTTATACATCTGCTACTCTTTTGGCCAGGGCCTTAAACTGTCAATTTCACATGATTCAGTATCAGGAATTTTTGTTAGACCAGCTAAATAAAAAACTGTCCTCTCCTGAACCTATAGACCGTAAATCCCTTCAGGATTTGGTACATAACTCTCAGCAGGTCAGTAATCATTTTTTAAAACGTGGCTATGATGCACTGGAGGCTTCTTTTAGATCAGCTATGACTGGAGCAGTGATTCGAAGGCATGCCTGGTTAAAAGAGCAATCCTTACCAGACCATGTAAAGTCAAAACTCCTAGATGCTCCTATGGAGAAACAAAGTTTGTTTGGCTCCCCTGCACAGGAGGTTCTAAAGAAAGTGGAAGAAAAAGCAAAATCTGTCCAAACAGTCAAGGAATTTTTGCAGGTCCAACCACCGAGGTTTAGCAGAAATTGGCCTTCGAAGAATTGGTCCTTTCCAGACACCTCCAGAGCACAGAGAGGCAGAAATAGACGCCCAAGAGGCAGAGGTCAATCTAGGAGTGCCTACAGGGGTCGTCAGTGGCAACCTGCCAACCAGAGAAGTGCTGCCACAGCTGCGACTACAACCACTTCCACAGGACAGACACAATGACTTGGCTCTGATTCCGCCTACCAGGGAACAACTGGAAGCACCCTTGGGTGGAAAGCTAGCCTTATTTTCAGACAACTGGCATTGCATTACAGGAGACAAATGGACTTTACAAACAATAGACAAGGGCTACAGGTTTCACTTCCACACTCTACCAAAAAAGAGAGGAATGCCAAACCTTCCACCAAGCCAAAAAACAGAGGCTCTAAAACAAATCATCAACTTACTAAGGATGAGAGCAATAGAAAAGGTACCATCTATGGAACAAGGCCAAGGATTTTACTCCAGACTATTCCTTGTACCAAGAAAAGAAAATCAATGGAGACCTATTCTCGACTTGTCCGCACTGAACACATACCTCATTGTTCCAAAATTCAAAATGCTGACCCTCCAGCAACTTCTTCCCATGTTGGGCAAGGAGTCTTGGCTGGTGACTCTAGATCTCAAGGAGGCATACCTGCACGTCCCTATACGACCAGATTGCAGAAGACACCTCAGATTTCTTGCAGGATCAGAGCATTATCAATTCTCAGCATTGCCCTTTGGCTTATCTACTGCCCAGAGTATTCACGAAATGCCTGGCATCAGTAATTGCTCATTGCAGGCTTCAGGAAATTCAAATTTACCCGTACCTGGACGACTGCCTAATACAAGCGGACAACAAGACAAAATTAACAAAAGATTTGGCCAATGTCATACAACTGTTGCAAGCCTTGGGATACACAGTCAACATTCAAAAGTCAAGGCTAGTACCATCCCAAAGGATAACATTTTTGGGTGCAGAACTGGATACAACAACTCAGATGGCTTTTCTCACAGAGGAAAAACAAAAGCAACTACCAGTCTATTTCATGGCATTAACAACACAAACTCAGCTTACTGCAAGGAAAATCCTGCAAGCCCTGGGTTACATGGCATCCTGCATAATATTGATTCCACATGCCAGGCTACATATGAGGAAGTTGCAATGGTACCTAAGGAATGTATGGTCTCAACACAAGCACAGTCTAGAAGCCCAGATTCCAATTATCCCATGCCTGAAAAAAGAATTCCTGTGGTGGGCTCAGACCTGTCAGATAAACAGAGGATTACCTTTCCACAAACCACATCCAAGCCAGACCATCACCACGGACGCCTCAGACCTAGGCTGGGGGGGTGCACATGGAAGACAAGTACATACAAGGCCTATGGTCCCAAAACCAGCAGAATCTACACATAAATCTAAAGGAGATGCTGGCAGTGAAACATGCAATCCAGGCATTCAGACCATTCCTCCAACAAGGTCACCTGCTGATAAGGACGGACAGTACCACAGTGATGTGGTACATCAACAAACAGGGAGGTACACACTCATACCCTCTATGCCGGATGGCAATGGACCTGTGGAATTTGGCCCTGGATCTCAACATTCAACTGCAGGCCAGATTTGTACCAGGAAAAGAAAATTCACTAGCAGACACCTTAAGCAGAACTACCACGGATGCTCACGAATGGATGCTGCATCCAGATATCTTCAGAAACCATAACAAAGAAATGGGGAATGCCAGAGATGGACCTGTTCACCTCCCCACACAACCACCAATTGAAGAAATTCTGCTCAAGAGTATGCCACCCACTTGCCTGGAGGGTGGACTCCCTTTCCTTCAGCTGGAAAAACCTGACAGCATATGCATTTCCACCTCTTCCTTTGATGTACAAAGTCCTACTGAAGATCAGAGAGGAACAGCCAAAGGTAATCCTGATAGCTCCAGACTGGCCAAGACAACATTGGTACCCGCTACTGAAAAGCATGTCTCGGGCACACTCATGGCCTCTACCTCTATGTCCATTACTTCTAACTCAGAACAACTACAAGACCCTGCATCCAAACTTGAAAACACTGCAGCTAACTGCTTGGAATATTGCATAAAACAAAATCAACCAGATTTGTCTCAGAGGGTTAAGGACATTATCCTGGAGGCTCAAAGACCCTCCACAAGGAAAACATATTCAGCCAAATGGAAAAGATTCCTCATTTGGAGTGCAGCAAAGGGAGAAAATGTCTCATTGGCAAACATAGCACACATCCTGGAATACTTAGCAGAACTGTTCCACAAGGGCCTATCCCACTCCTCCATTAAGATTCATGCATCAGCAATTTCAGCAGAGTACAACATGGATCCGCCAGTCTTCTCTCATCCTCTACTCAGGCAGTTCTTGAGAGGAATCAAAAACGTAAAGCCTCCAAGGAAACCACCTCTACCTGCATGGGATCTCAACTTTGTGCTGGAAAAATTAACACTTCCCCCTTTTGAACCAGCAGCAACAGCAGACTTACAGTACTTATCTTGGAAAACTGCATTCCTGCTAGCAATCACTTCAGCAAGAAGGGTATCGGAATTACAGGCATTAATGGCAGTCCAGCCTTTCGTTATCTTCCATCAGGACAGAGTGTCTCTGAGAACTAATCCTACTTTTATGCCAAAGGTGGTCTCCAGGGTATCATTGAACCCAGCTATTCATTTACCTACATTTTTCCCCAACCCACAGGACAGGGGAGAAAGACTACTACACACCTTGGATGTGCACAGACAATTGCGCTACTATCTGGACAGAACTAAGGTCAGCAGAAAAACAGACCAGCTTCTGGTAGCATATGCAACAGGAGTGCAAGGAAAAGCAATTTCAAAACAGACAATCTCAAAATGGATAGGAAATTCTGCTACTCTTTTCATGGAAAGACAACTCCTGAAAATATCAGGCCTCACTCCACAAGAGCTACAGCCACCACTACAGCTTTCCTACGAGGAGTGGCTACCAAAGACATTTTAGAAGCTGCTACTTGGAGCTCCGTGCATACATTTGCCAAGCATTATAATCTTCCTTTATACTCCAGATCCCGAGCAGGTTTTGCAACTGCTGTTTTGCAAGGGATCTTAACTACACCATCATTATCTTAGTGCCTCCTCCCCCAGTTTGGCTATGGTATTCTACCCATATGTTAGGACTGCAGATGCATCCTTGAAGGACATAGTACAGTTTTGTACCTACCATAAATGTAGATGTCCAATAGGTATGCATCTGCAGTCAGGATTACCCACCCTCCTTCCCCTCTGTGGTATTCCTAGGGTACTTACCCCTCTTTTAGCTAGCTGGGGGAATCTATTATGGTGTATTTGTTTGTATGTATATATATTTTTTTACTCTCTACTGTTTGGAATTATCTGCATTTATCCAAATTTAGCCTTCTTAGAGTGCACCTGGCATCTGGGGCAAGAAACAGAGGAAAATGGCGTCGGCTGATGCCTTTATACCCCAGCAGCTGTGACGTCGGGTGAAGTGCGACATCAGCTGAGGCCAGACCCAGACTTTGGAATCTGGCCGACCGAAGGGCTGCCTGAGGCAGGACAACCCATATGTTAGGACTGCAGATGCATACCTATCGGACATCTACATTTATGGTAGGTACAAAACTGTACTGTTGGAATATGGTAGATAATGCAGTAAGGACATCTCTTACAGGGCCTTCTATGAGGACCACCATACTGGGCTTTAGAATGGGTCTGCATCCATGATTTGGTTTTATCACAGCCTTGCAGAATATCCTTAACATGTTTTTCCGTATGCAGGACAGCTATTATCCATAAAGAGAAGGAGAGTTAAAAGGAAAACCAAGCTGTTGCGTGGATAAATATGGAGTCAACACAAGCCTTTTTGTACTTAAGGCTGCATGGCAAACTTAAAAATAAGCCAGTTTACAAGCTGAGTTTTGCCAGTAGTTTTATAAGAAACCATTGTAGGAAGCCGATAAAGCACCCATGGAAAAAAAAAAGCTTTGTTTATTTTTTAATAATTTGCATTTGTTGATTGGGAAAGTTTGATTGAGCAAGGGCAAAAAATCTCTTAGCAGAGGCCTGGCGAGAAAATCACCAGGAAAGTGACATTTACAGTAAGCTTTAAATAAAATTGAGATGCACAAAATACGATTTCTGTTGCATATCAACAGAAGCAAACTTTGGAAAAACAATTTACAGATGAAAAACACTACAAGCAAAAAAAGTATACACATTGGGCTAGATATTTAAGTAATTGGTATATGTATTATTAGTTATATATACATATTAGATAATGCAGATGCTCAGAGCAGTATACATTTGGAAATATATGTACAAATGATAGATGAGAAATCACTGAGCAGAGACAAACTTGATTAACTTTGTAGAAAACTTTAGGATGAGATCGGTAGTATTTTAAATATAGATATGTAAGACAGTATATTATAAAGGGTAGTGGATTTAGCCAGGTGGGTAGGAACAGTGGCATAGGTTAACACAGGTTCACAGATATGTTACTGTGTATAATCCCAAAGGCCACAGAGAAGCAAGATCATGAAAATTCTGTATCATAAGCATTTTGATTAGTACCATTGTAGGAGTTGACTTAGAATTGGGCATTTTTTTAATTTGTACAGAATCTCATGGGCAACTTTTAATTGCATGAGGACCAGTTGAGTTGTCAGTGTTACGCAGTGAAGAGTTCTGTTGTATGAGTTGTTTGCAAACTTAGCTGTTTAGTTATCACACTGCTCAGGTTTAGAGGTTAGAAAAGATGGGAGACTAGGAGTAGATGGGCCCTGGCTGTAGTTTTTCTGCTTTGTTCCGTCAGGTGTGACATTATTGTATAAACAAGGTTAAGTTTCTAGTGATTTTTTTTAAAGCCTTGAGTGTTGCGTAATATTTCAAGTGGTCATCAATAATCAGCAAGTAACCCAAGCTAAAGTGGACCAAAGAAGTTACATACTTCAAAAACATAAATTTATGAAATCCCATTGAATAAATAAACTGTAATACAAAAGGTTGACATTTACAAAACATGTAAAGTACAGGAGAAAAGTTTAAGTCTAAAAGATAATTGATGGAGTAAGCGTGCTTTTAAATAGCCCCAAACATACTTGCAGAGAGATACAATCGGGAAAGTTTGTTTACCAAAGCATTAGACATGAGATAAGCGTAGCATAGCAGGGATTTTTATAATGTTAATAAAACAACTACATGCATAGTCAGGAACTAACTTTTTATCAAATACTTGTCAGAGATATATTATTCTTCACCTCTTGTGTAGAAAAGAGAGAGACCGTGGAAGATAAGTGGGAGAAAAACAGATTTGAAGATAAGGGGAGGGGATACACAAGGGTGATGGTAAAAGTGGAATAAATGAATATAGGTGGGGTTGTATTTGTATATTTGTAGTATCTAAAGAGGTAATAGTAAATTGTTTTTGCTTTGTAAATGAAATTTTGCAGAAAAATAATTTTACACTTGACTTTTTGATGTTGAGTAGGAGCTGAAAGTGCTGTGTAATCATGTTTCCACAGAAGAGGCTGATTCTTGGGTAATGGTCAGTAATTTACATAGGTTAGTGGTGGAACAGTTGTGAATGGAATCATCTGCAGTATTGTATGACAGTTGTATGTTTGGTAGCTGCAACTAACTGATTTGTAAAGATGTTCTATAGTAAGGGACTAAAATGGTTCCTTGGGGTACACCTGTGGATGTCCATCCATTTCACTGTTGCAGTGTTCATTACATTAGGGATCCCCTGGCAAGGTTGACTTGATGTCTGGCCAGTATACCAAAGCCTTTATTGCTTTAAGGTACACTGTACATCACACATATGCTCCTTGCATAGCATAGGGCGTAAAGGTGATGTCTGAACGTACCATCCTCGGAACTACTTTGCTGCCAGTCAGTCTGAATGCCTGTTCTGTTGCTGGTTCACCAAGCCAGTGCAGATAAGTTCCCCATTGAGGGTTCTTTTTTACTTATCCTTTTTTATTGTTGCTTGTGGGGTTTCATGTAATCCAAGAAGGGCAAATGCCAGTGTGGAAGACAGATTCTCCATAAAGACTGCCACAACCAGTGTCTCTTTGCTTAGGTGCCTCTCACAAACCATATACCCTGTTCCATTTACCAGGCTTTTGTAAGTAAAACCCTTCATAGTAGATTCTTATCTTTAGGGTGGCCACGGTGGTGTAGCGGTTAGCGTTGCCGC
The DNA here is from genome assembly GCF_019279795.1 of Protopterus annectens. Lineage (NCBI taxonomy): Eukaryota > Metazoa > Chordata > Ceratodontiformes > Protopteridae > Protopterus > Protopterus annectens. The sequence continues at coordinate 121,851,334 of NC_056751.1, read as the reverse complement.
CACACAGCAAGAGGTTTCCTTGTTTGATCCTCAGCTGGAGTGCCTTCTGTGGGGAGTCTGCATGTCCTCCCTGTGGTCGAGTGGGCTTCCTCCCACATTCCAAAGACGCTCTAAACTGGCCCTAAGAGTGAGCGCGTGTGCGCCTTTGTGGAAGTTGGGCGCCGGGCTGGCAGCTCGACACCATAAAAAACTCCACTGCCAATCATGAGCAGCTAGGTGATCTGCTATGGCAACCCCTAACCGGGAAAAGCTGAAAGAAGAAGTAGACTCTCTTCTTTGGTGCTGTATCTTGAAAATCAGTGTCTTAAGATTCTTGCAAAAGACACAATGGAGGGTACATCCCACACCAAGGGACAACAGTCAGTGAAGAAGGCCAAGAAGCTTAGGCTGGACTCTTCTGCTCTTCATCCTCTGGCAGACATCTCTCGTGAGTCAAGTGAATGCCCAGACATTTGCCCGGCTTTGTTGTTGGATTCCTATGCTGCGAAAGGGTTGGAGGCCTATGGGGATCCAGCATTCACTATGTCCAAGGAGGCTTAGCAGACATCCATTTTGGATGCTCAGGCAAACCACCACTGATTATTTCCAATGGGCCTAGGGATATTCGTCAAATATTAGTCAGAGAAGAAGTCCCTGCTACCATTACTGAATGTCGTCCTGGGTCTGAGCCATCCAAGTTTTATAAGGCAGACGTTCCACTGAAGAAAAAGCAAAAGACTAAACATATTTCTCTTGCTCCTAAGGATCCACAGAGTGAATGTCGGGCCTTTAGTCAGGGTTTGTTTAGTGCTTTGATGGCACTGAAACCTCCTCAGGGAGTTTTTGTTCCAGCCCACCTTGGTCCTGTACTCTCCTAAAAAGACCCAGGGAACAGGATTTTGTCTAAGGAGGTGCTGGAATCAGATGAGAAATCCCTTGCTTACTCTTCTCTGATTCCTTCTCCGTTGCACTATGGATCAGAGGAAGAGGACTCTACCAGTCCTGATACTCCCTTTGAAGAGATTTATTTTGGGGAGATTATCTCCAGGATGATGGGAGTTCTTTAAATGGGATTGTGCTGAGGGTCTCTGAGGTACACAAAAGATGATGTGTGTTGCTGCAGATGGAGTCTCTTAAACTTTCTGCTGTTCCTCCTGTGTTGGGTGCCTTGTTGGATGCATTTTCCAGTGCTTCTAAGGCTCTAGACTCTCAGCCCCCTGCTCCCAAAGAACCTGATAGATTTTATAGGGTGCCTGTGGACTACAAATGTTTGTACAAGTGTCCTTCTACTGACGCATCGGTGGTGATGAGCCCTCTCACTTGCTTCCTTTTCTGAGTTACTGTCCTCTGATAAAGATAGCAGGACCATGGAAAGGCTACGCATGAAGGTTTGCACCTCTGTTACCTTGTCTTTTAGGCCTGTTAATTGTCAGACCCATATGTCCAGGTACTTGGCTGTCCAATTCCAGGCTTGTTAGGTTATTTCTGATCTCAGGGTAAAACTTCTGCTCTTTCCCTTTTAGGGACTTCTTCCCTTGTGGCTCATCATTCCATCAAGTGTAGTTGTGATGCAGCAGATGCTTCCTCTAGAGCCACTGTTTTTGGTTCAATGATGAGGTTATTCTTGGCTTCAGCCTTTGTCTGATGATATTAAAGCTAAGTTGATTGATGCCCCTCTTGATAATAAACACTTGTTTGGTGAATCTATGTTTAAATCCCTTTAGGGTAAGGCTTTACAGGAACTTAAACATGCTTTTTCTTTCTCCTGTGCCTAAATTTCAGAAAAATTATCCCAATAAGCCAGCCTCTGTTTGCAGAGAATCTCGCCCTCCTGCTAAGGGAGAAAGGGTGATAAGCGGGTTCCTCCTGCTAGGGCTACTCAGACTTTAGTGCTGCAGAAGTCTCTTTTTCCAGATAACGCAGGTGCTGTCTGACTATCCTTTCCTTCCCAGCCACTTTCCTCTTTCTCTTCGCCTCTGTCTCTCTCTTCCTGTTTGGCTACAGATTACTCAGGATTCCTGGGTCCTGTCCACCGTTTGCTAGGGGTGTTTTATGGCTTGGAAATCCCTTCCCCCTTTTATGACAGTCCCCCCCCCCCCCCAGGAACAACTCTTTCTTTCCAGAGGTACTTCTGGACATTTTGGCTCAGGGTACTACTCAAGATGCCTCAAGGGGGAAGAGTTTTACTCCAGGATGAATCTAGTGCCCAAAAAAGAGGCTACTTTGAGACCAATTCTAGACCTCTCTTTTATCTGAACACTTTTCTGAAGGTGTCCTCCTTTTGCATGTTGACCCTTTAGACTTTGTTCCCTCTTTTGCTTATTCAGGCTTATAAGGTGTCTCTGGATCTCAAGGATGCTTATTTACATATTTCAAACCATCCCTTTTTCAAGACGTTTTTACATTTCTCGCATGCTTCCCAACATTTTCAGGTTTCTGTCTTGCCCTTTGGCCTTTCTACTGCCCCTAGGGTATTCACAAAATGCCTTGCCCCTGTGATTGCTTTCTGCAGGATTCAGGGGATCCAAGTATTTCCTTACTTGGATGACGACCTGTTTCAGGCATCCTCTCCAGAGATCCTGTTGCAAAATCTTTATTTTGCCATTTCCCTTCTGCAAAGCCTGGGGTTCACAATAAACTTCAAAAAGTCTTTTTTGACTCCTTCTCAGAACCATGTTTTTCTGGGATGCAGGTTTCAAACAGTGCTTTTGTTGACATCCTTGCCTCCTCTCAGGGCCCTGACACCCATTTCCTTCTTTCGTACTCATCTTCCTCTGGCCTCTTTTACAGCCAAGGTGTTTCTGGGATTCGTAGCATTCACCATTGCTATGCTTCTTCTGGCTAAACTCCGCACAAAAGTTTCAGTATTTCTGAAGTCAGTTTGACTTCAACATGCACATCCCCTAGAATTTGTAGCTCCTCTTCTACCTTGTCTCAAGAAGTAACTTCATTGATGTATCCAGCAGCTGTCACTAAATCCAGAGCTCCATTTTCATCCCCTTGTTCCCTCTCAGGAGCTGTTCATAGATGCTTCAGACGTGTGAAGGAGACCAGCTTTTTGCTCCCTAAAGGTGCACGGGGTGTGGTCATCTCTTTAACAGAGCGCATCAGTGTCAAAGTTAGTGTTTTAGGCTTTTCATTCTCTTTTCTCCCCAGGACCTCTCAAGGTATTTGCAGACAATACCCCAGTGATATGGTTTGTAAACAAACTGGGGGGTACGAGTATCACCTTTGCTGGTTGGCACTCATAGTGTGGGAACTTGTTGTCTAGTATCAAGCGACTCTTCAGGCAGTTTACATTCCCTCAGGTCAAAACCTTGTGGCAGACACTCTAGGCAGGTCTTTAACTCAATCCCATGAATGGATGCTTCACAAGGATGTGTTTCTGGACATTGACCGCCAGTAGGGTACTCCTCAAATATGTCTATTTGCCTTGCTTGCGAACACATAACTTCTATTTTGTGCAGAGTTCCAGGTCTTCTGGTTTGGAAGGTGGACAACCCTGTCTTTTCCTTGGAAGGGGATGTTTCTTTATGTCCCCCTTCCCCTCATTCCAAAAGTCCTGTTCAAAATTCAACAGTATGCTCCCAAAATCTTGTTGGCGACTCCCTCTTGGCTAAGACGGTATTGGTTCCCTCCTCTTTTGCATTTAGACCAGGGCAGTCATCACAAGTTACCTCACAGGGTGGACCTACTCGCACAGGACACGTGATCTCTCATCCATCTCCACCTATCCACTCTTCAGCTGGCACTGTGGGTGATTAGGATTTTAATTCCACATAGACACCTTTTTTTTCTGACGATACGCTTAGGGTCCTGCAAGGGGCCAGGAAACCCAGTACTAGAAAATCCTATTTATCCAAATGGAAGAGGTTTTGTCTTTCTCATAACCTAGATCCATTTTCTGTTGATTTTCCTTTGTTTCTCTCTCCTGTGCGAATTGCTCATTGCTGGGTTTGCTTATTCTTCTGTTAAGGCCCATTTATCAACTGTCTCTGCTTGTCTGCCTTTCTTTCCTCCTTTAGCTTATAGATTTGAGGCTAAACAATTCCTAAAAGGTGTCCTCCTTATTAGGCCTCCCAGGAAGTCTGTCCCTCCTCCCTGGAATCTTAATTATGTTTTGGAGAAATTGATTCAATCTCCTTTTGGGTCTGCAGCTTCAGCCTCCTTGCAGGATTGTTCTTGGAAGACTGTTCTTTTGTTAGCCCTTACTTCTGCCAGATGGATCTCTGAGCTTCAAGCCCTTATGGCTTGCCCTCCTTTTTTGGTGTTTCATAAAGACAGGGGTGTCCTTGTGTACTAATCTTTCTTTTATGCCCAGGGTGGTGAATGAGTTGTCCCTTAATCAGTCTATTAATTTTCCCATCTCTGCAGGCTGCCAGTGAGAAGGTGCTGCACACGTTGGATGTACCTAGACAACTCCGATTTTATTTGGACAAGATTAAGACTATTAGGAAATCTGATCAGCTCTTTGTTTCTTTTCATCCCAGGTCCTTGTGATTAGCTGTAGCTGAGCAAACTGTTTCTTCTTGGATCTCAAAAGCTGTTTCTTTTTGTTACTTCTTTCTTGGTAAAAGCCTTCCATCTGTTAAGACTCATTTTACTAGAGCTGTGGCTTCATCTGCTACTGTTTTCAAGGGTTTGGATACTAACTGTATTCTTGAGGCAGCTACCTGGACTTCTGCATACATTTACCAAACACTAGAGGTTGGATGGGATCTCCTACAACTGGTTTTGCTAGGCTGTCATTCGTGGCTTACTAGAGGACTCTGCCGGACTTTCCTCCTCCCAAGTTTCTTCCTGAGCTTTGGCAGTCTACCTAATGTTATGAATACTGCAACAGTGAAATGGAAGGACATGGTACAGTTGCGTAAAATCTTACCATAATGGTAGATGTTCTTCTCTTCACTGTTGCAATATTCACTCCCTCCCTCCACCACCCTGGTCCATTTCTCTTGTGGATGTACTGATTACCTTTTCTTTTCCTTGGACTGGCGTTTGTACTGGGGCTCTCGGTTCTGAGAACGGTATGTCCAGATATCACCTTTATGCCCTACACTGCGCAAGGAGCATGCTTGTGACATACACCGTACCTTAAAGCAACCTAAAGGCTTTGGTATACTGGCCAGACGTCAGGCTACCCTTGGCAAGGGATCCCTAATGTAATGAATACTGCAACAGTGAAGAGAAGGACATCTACAGTTATGGTAAGATTTTACACACATATACTTTACATGTAGAATGGTTGAATAAGTACTATGCCTTTTTAATGCATGTATTTCTAGCAGTTAGCCATTGAACCAGAAAATAGAATGGGAAAAGACCAAATTTGGTCATTTTGTTCAAGAGTATTGGATTCGAGACTAGGTCAGATGTTGGGAATATTGAAGAATCCCATTTACTATAATTTCTGCTGTTATAAAGGTTTACCTTTGAATTGTCATCCGCTGTGTGTCCGACGTGCATAATGCCGAAAGTACGGCTGCAAAAAACGACAATGCCGATTTACCATGTGTTTGAATGGAAAATAAGCAAATGCTTTTTTGCCATTTAAACACATGGATCAGATGTCGGAAAGGCTTTCCAGCAAACCATTTTTGACATTTCATCCTTCGAAGTTGTCCATATTTCGGTATTATGGATCGCACAACAGGATTGATCGCACATACCATGTGCGATAAAACGAAGGTAAATCGTTATAAATTGCATTTAGAAACAAAGGGGTAGCTGGGGGGGGGGGGGCAGCTACTCTTGGTGTAAGATGCCAGGGGAAGAGATTTCCATTACTGACATTCAGTTTCTGTATACTGATAATGCATGTGTGGAACGCTTTAGGCCCATGTGCATGGTTTTAGTTCACTATCAGCATTCCAAATAATTCTTCTTTACTCAGGGCTGAAGTGCTCAGTGCTCCCTGTTAGCTGTAACAAATCACTTTTGCAGAGAAAGAGAATGTTTTTTTTCATTTATGTATTTATTTTGTTTTGGACCTCTTTTAAAGATGTCTGCTTAAAGATGGGGTGTGCCAGGTCAGGGAGTGGCCCTGGATGCCGTAAGAACTAGCTTCTTCTCTTTATAGAAATTCCGGTACAGATGAGTCTGTACTATGATTGGGACAAAAGCCTTGTTGGGTAGTAGATAATAAGCCTTTTACTAGAATATATTTAAGTAATCAAGAGTGGATGCATTTCTCTAGGACTTGATATTGGTGGGCGAATAGCAGTTGATCTGTTGTTTCTCAGTTCTGTAGAGCTGCACCCTTTAAGTGGAAGGATGTTATAAGTTTTTCATGCAGTGGGGGTGTAAGACTCTTGTACTGATACGTTAATTAGGAGAGCTACAAGGTAACCCAAAATGTCTGCAGCCATTTTTATACATGTTGCTGGGAAGTTATTAAAAAAAACTGTTTTAGTAGATATTTTATAATGGTTGAGGAAACATGGATTAAAGGAAAAATTATTTGATTTGGTTATCTGGGCAGGGGGTGGAGAGATCTTTAACATATCTTTATTGAGAGAGGTGGCCGAATTAATAAAATGAGTATTACATTTTACATGCTAAATTTGTATCAGTTTCTAATGGTAAGGGCTTAGCTTGGGATTTTTTGCCTGGTTATAATAGTTTATTAATGGATGACCCAAATTATGTAGGGTTTTTTTGTGGAACGTATTTAGAGTTGTAGAAGTAAATTTTCTTGCCTGAGATTACACGAGCCTTGGTTAAGTTACATAAGTGACAGTATTGCTGATAATATTGTGATTTACTTGTTTTGCCAGTTTTTTTTTATCTCATTAATATTTTTGGTTGGTAGTGTTAGCTGGGGAGCAGGAGTTGTTTTCACTCATTTTCTTATGATAGAGGCATGTTGATTTAAAATTTTGGGGAAAATGCCATTGAAGGATTTTGTAACTTCATCCATTGAGTGTTTTTAGTTGGACACAATTGCAAAGTTTCAGTTTGGAGATAAATATGTTTTATCAAATTTGCTTGGATTTCTTACTAGATTATAATGACTTTTTTTTCTAAACAGTATGTGGCATAGCTAAGATCCTGGCCACTCAGGGTATCTGGTAGAATTCCTTCTTTTGTTATATTTATGGAGTATGTGGCTAGTATCCAGTCAAGAATGGATTATTGTACCTTGTGTGTGGGGGGTTCTAAATTAGTTCATAGGAGCTACAAGGCAACTGAGCCTCAAGGCCATTTCCATCTTGCTAGTACCCATCCTTAGGCCTTGCCTCTCATATAAGGGGTATATTTGTGAACAACAGTTGCCCAGCTCCTTTTAAAATGCAGACAGTGTGTCATGCTGCTTAATTTGGAAATTGAGTTTGTTCCATAGAAGGGTTATGTACTGTGTGACAAATGTGTCCCTTCTCCTAATCTTGTTCATTTGTAGGAGTAGGGGTAGATCTCTGGCCCTGGTGTTAGCTGGAAGCTTTGATTGTAAGGTACTAGTGTTTTTGGACTGCTGGATCCCTTATAACCATTAAACAGGATCCCCTAAGGAGTCTGTAAGAAACCGACTGAAGAGTGAAGTCCCCAGCGTAGCATAGATTTTGTAGGCCCCTGATCTTTTTAGTTACAAACCTCTGAGGTGTTTCCAGTTGTTTGATTTGTGTAATAAGGTACATCACAAAGGAGTAATTGTACTGAATGAAGGGAGGTCAAAGCAGAATTCAAGGAGGTGAGAACTTATTTTGATCTGGAAGAAATATGTTTTGCTATGAGCTGCACAAGGTAAAAGAATTTCTTAACCACCATTGCAGGATGATGCTTAAATGTCTGAAAGCTGTCTGTGTGCCCAGGTGTCTCACAACCTTTCAGGTTTGAAGTGGTGAGTTATGTATGCTGTAGTAAGGAACTAGGAGCTGCTTATCAAAAGCTCCAAAGTTCCACTTTTTGGCATTGAGCTTGAACCCATTTTTAGTACACCTTCTATTGACAAGTGTAAGCTTGTGCTGGAGTACATGATTGTCAGAGAAGTACTTGACAATGACACTCTATTTCAGTCGTATGAGAATTTTGTTAAGAAACCATTCCCATTTGATAGGTGGAGCTCTTGATTAGCAGATTCCAAACAGCAGAGATCCAAGCACAGATCCCTGTGGAACTGTACCGGTCACCCTCATACTCTGAGTATGCTACTCACACTCTTAATGTGAAGATCCTGTCTCTTAAACCAGTTGACTATCCACATGACCACATGCAAATCAGTTTGGAGTGCCTTCAAAGTGTTTATTATATTTGCTTGTAGTATGTTTTTTTTTCTTCAGGTTGGAATACCATTACTGCTTTTCTTTTGAAATTTATTAATTTGTCTTTCTCTATGGACACTGTTCCTGAAAGTATTGAAAACGGCCAACGTTATGCATCTAAGCATAGTCTTACTCTGTAGCCAGACTCCCACAGATTTTCCACACTGCTTTCACCTCAGACAAAAACCCTTGAGAAAACTATAGCTGGTCAGTTAAAAGGGAACATTGAGCTGATGGCTTGCGAGCAGACTGACACTGTGACTTTGGAAGAAAAGCAATGTTACACTACTTAGTGAGTGTGCATACATATTTACAAGTGCAGTTTTTGTAGACCTTACTATAGCATTTGACTCCATAAACCATTCTGTATTGATAGTTGAGCAGTCTTGCAACGGTTTGTCCTGAGCTCTGCCCTTAACCTGGCACTCAGTCAGTCTTTCCTTTCATTCACCAATTGCATAGAGTCATTCTCAGCCTTTTAGTACAAGTTCAGAGTGCTTTCAAGGCTTGTATGTGGTCCCATTTTGCTCTTAGTTTGCATCAGTCCTCTCTCTGTGACATTAAAAATATCAGCTGACAGGATAATCTTGCTGCAAAGGCTTAGTATGGGGATGGAGCCAGCAAATCTAGGAAGGGTGATGATCAAGAGATAGAGACTGCCTTCTGGGTGCTAGATTCTATGGGCAAGTCTTACAGTGGACTCACTGCTCAATGGTCTGTTATTTCAACCCGTGCATTTCCCCATGTGTCTCACCAGGATATGCAGACATGTTTAGTAGTGGTTGGACTGTGCCCAGCTTCCCTGGTTTGCCCTTTCATTCTATCACCTCCTCAGGCCACAGTGACTATGGACACTGCCCTACTGTGGTGTGGGGACATTTCTAGGGAAAAGACAGTCCAAGGTACATGGACCTTCTCTGAAACCAGTCTTCACATTAATATCCTGGAGATGAAGACTGTCATCCTTGCAAGCCTGCCAGGACTCCCTCCTCAAGGGTGTGATTTTGATTCAGGCAGACATGTCAGTGGTGTGGTACATCCACAGATTGGGGGGGGGCACTGGTACCCATTATGCTGAGAAGCTATGAGAGTTTGGAGGTGGGCGATGTCTTCCCAATGTTTTCTGGTGACAATGTACATCCTGGGGGAAAAACAGTGGTTTAGTGGGCAAGCTCAGCAGGTCCATTCTTCTGGCTCATGAGTGGTCTTTCAATCAACTGTGGCTGCACAGATTTTCAGCCTCTGGAGCCAGCTATGCTGTAGTCTGTTTGCAGCCCTGTCCATCCCAAAGTACAACAGCTACTTCACCTTGATTCCCATGGAGGAAGAGTCACTGAGGGACACTTTGGTCCACACTTGGCTTCCAGGTCTCCTATATGCTTATCTGCCCACACCCTTCATAACAACATTTCTTCAGAAAGCCATGTGATGTAAACCAAAGGTGATTCCCATTGCTTCATTTTAGCATCTGTAGAAATGGTCCCCCTTTCTCTGGCCTCACTTGATTGATATACCTTTCTTGGGTGCTGGAACCTCTTCCAGACCTCATTTCTCACCAGTCTGACAAGCCTTCCTCAGACATAGCTGCCGTGAAATTAACTGCATGGTTTTAATAGTTCCAGTTATCAGACAGTCTAGTCTTTTGTCTGTTGTTCTTCATATCCTAACACCCTGTTGTGAACTTTCAACAAGAAAAGTTTACGAAAGTTAATGGAAATGATTTTCTGTGTGGGCTTCAGCAAGGGCATAGACCCCTTTTCAACCCTACTTCCTTATATTTTGGATTTTCTAGCTGCTCTTTCCCAAGAAGGGGCTTAGTTATTGTACTTTTAAGGTTCAAATGGCTGTGATCTGAAATTTGCAAGTGGGAGAGAGATAGAGACTGCTGTTGGTTTCTTAAAATTATGTTTTTATGGAGTACTTTTCTTATCCATCCTCCTTTAAGAAGATCCCATTCCTCCTTGAGATTTTACTTTTTTACTCCATGCTGTGACCCCCCCCCCCATTTGAACCTGCTGTGATTGCAGAGTTGAAGTATCTTTCTTTTCTTGGAAAATGCTTTTTGTGGTGGCTGTTACTCTGCTCAAAGAATTTCAGAGTTTCAAGCCCTTCCCTGTAAGCTGACTTGTTTGATATTCGCAAGGACAAGGTTTCACTTCAAACCAATCGTATATCCCTTCTCATTGAGACCTCAGAATTTACATTGAACCAGACCATTAAGTTTCCAGTTTTCTTTCCGAACTTTTCCAACAAAGGAGAGTGCACTTTACATTTGTTGGATGTCCATTGCCAGTTGAGGGCTTACCTACATTACTGAAACCTTTAGGTAAACAGACCAGCTTGTTTCTTTCCTTTTATCCCAATAAGTTGGGAAATGGTGTTTCTAAGGTAACTCTTTCCACGAGGTTATCTGAGTGCATCTCCTTTGTGTACAAAGAAAAAGGGTCACCATTACCTTCCATTCGTAAATCTCATTCTACTAGAGTGGCTGCTACTTCCACAGCCTTCTTTCCAGAGTTCCTATGGATGATATCTGTGCTGCTACCTGGCCCATTGTGCACACCTTTGTATCCCATCACAAAGTGGATTTGCAGTCCAGGTCTGTGGCCTCATTCGGTTCTGTCATCCTCCAGAGTATTCTTCCATTAGATATCACAGTAGTGTGTAGGTAGATGGGGAAGGACTCTGTCCCATCAATTGAGGATAGATGGAAGAGACAACATCAGATGTGAAATTTATGTACTTGCTATAAAGCTGGATCTGTGTTATCTTCTTCCTTCATCCATTTCCTTGTCAAATTTTCACTGTTTTTGGACTCCTGACTGACTGCACTGGGCCGTCTTTATTACAGTTCTGGCTGTATTCCTTTGTCCATACTCGTATGTATATGTTTATTATTACCAAGGCATTTTGCTGTGCTTGGCAGTCATGCTTGGTCTGAGGTATTGAGATGGTGGAGGCCAATTATGGGTAGGGGAGGAGCCTGAACTTTGGATCCAAATGTGTAAATGCTGCTGCCATGCTTCCATCTGATTTGTATGGAATCAATAACCTATCAGTTGAAGAGGATATAGAATAAGGCAACTCTGGTCTAGAATTATGGGAAGTATATTACTTTTTTGTTTATATTCATAACCTTGCCAACTGTTCAGTTTTTGGAGGGATGCCCCTAACTTGCTTATAAAGTTTTGCTCCAACTCTTCTAAAATTGGAAATAATTTTAAGAAGTTTTAAGTTAATAGTGCCAGTATTTGAAAAATGTCCATGGTTTGGGTTTCTCCCCTGGTTATTTTTTTGCTTTGTCCATAACTCTAGAGCTATATTTGTAGTAGTTACAGGTGTTGTCAGTGTTTTGATTAATTTATTGGTGCTGTGTGCAGATTTCGTGTTTTGCAGCTTTGGAACCATAGCTTACTGTCATTCTGTCCAGTCACATGCAGTAGGTATGTTTACTGATTGAGCATCTGTAGAGGTTGTACATGCTAAATGCATGCAAATGGCAAAAGAATAATGAAAAGAGACGCACTTGAGTGCATTTTTGTATTATTTATAACTTGATTGGTTATTTTGTGTGCTTTCTTGTGCATTCTTTGTTCTTAGGTCCCAATAGGAGGTGAAGAGAGAATGATGACATTTCCACCACTGGTGCCGCAAGAGGTTACTCTAAAGGGGATTGGACCACTTGAGGCTGTTGCTGACATCAAATTGTCATCTCTTGGTAATTTCACTTTTTGTATGACTACAGCTTTCCTTTTCTTTTACTTTCATACCATATGCATTATTTTTCTCTGCCTACTGGAGCTGCTGTTTTAGGCCAGTACTGAGGGCTGTTCATTAGTTTTAATATTGTGGTTTCCTGTGGTGCTCCATGTAGCTTTTGAGGTAAGACAAATGGCTGGGCTTTTACAGCCTCTCACATTCAGAAGTTTTATCACGCTGCCTTTGCTAATGGGGGACTTCTGAGAGAGGATGGTATATAGTCCTTATTTTTTCAAGGCAGACATATTTGGCCATTTTTTTCTTATGCTAGTGTGTTCTGCTTAGCACATGAGACCATGCATATCTGTTTCTGTATCTGATTAAGCTAATTTGTTGAATTTCCCCAAGGCTCTAACCTCTGCTGTCCCATCATAGTTTGCTTGTTTACTGGATTACACCCCAGCCACTCTATACGGCAGAGGTGTACACAGGATATTTATCAATTTCTAACTGCATTCTGGTGATCTTGGATCATTCCTGATCTTAGTTCAGGAGTTGATGCCTGTTGGTGCCTTACAGTGTTGTTGGCTGAAGTGCTTGTTATGGTCCATCTAAATGTCTGACGCATCAGTTAGCTCCTGTACCTTTATCCAAGTTATTTTATAAATTTCATTTAAATGTTATAATTCAACTGTTTTTTTATATACTTTCAATGACACTTTTCATAAAGAAAATTAAACACTGAAATTACACTCAGAAATTACAACACACATTGTTCCCAAGTACTTGAGCCTTAAATCCATCTTCCCGGGAATTTGATTGAACTTTAAAGCTGTCATCTCCTGCACAGAAACCCCCATGTAGCACTCCTGGCCAGGCTGTACAGTTTATTTAACACCTGCACTTTAATTTTTACAAGTTCACTCATTGTCTGCACTGCATCTTCAGAGCACTTCTTTTTTGTGGGACAGATTTTAAATATTATTCTTACAAACTTAGAAAGTTGCTTTTCATTGGCATGTATTTTCTGAAGGATATGAAGTCTGAAACTCAAATGCATGTCAATATTTAGTTATTTCAGTTCACTTCACTCTTCACTGCTTTGCCAGAGAACCACAAACTTCATGAGGAACAGACCAAGAATATGAGGCTAGAATCTGGGCATTCTGAATAAATCTGGGCAGTTGAGAGGTATGCCACTGTCATAACTCCCATAGATGGACAGATTGTGTGAGAGAAGACCTGCAACAGTTAGACATGAATGTTGAAGAAGGCAGGAGAGTGATATTGAATCGAGAGATGATGATAGTTCCTCAACACTCCAAACTCATGTAGAAAATGTGGGAAAGGGGGGAGTTGATCTCTGAGGACTCCTTTCTGTTACTGTCTGCTAGAAGGAAGAGGTTCCTTTCCAGAAACTCTTTCCCCCCAACATGTCTCATCTCTCTAAAAAGTCTTTCCTCAGTTGAATCAAATAAACCTTTTTTTATGGAACATGATTTTACTTCATAAAGCTCAGTTTGAGTGGCTAGATCAGTGAAATGAATTTTCCAAAAACTGTAGTCTCTGGTTAGTACAGTATCAGGGAAGTGCAAAAGCCACTTGCAGATCAAAAGAAAACAATATGCAAATCCTTCAAAAAAATTTTGCAGTGGGACGGGCTGTCCAGCAACACCAAACAGAAGGTATTGATCCCAAATCAAGTCACTTAATTATTCCTGTCTGACATTACAATACCCATGGAATGAGATGGTATTCAAAATATTCCTTCTTCCCTGAGGTTGTGCTGTTTTGAAGTATGTGCAATTCAAATCAATGTGGCGGTACAAGAGGTGTTCTCCATTTGGAAAAAAATGTTTTGCAGTTATTGCTTGTGCTTAATTGGGTTTGCTTTTCCTTTTTGGAATGGTGATACTGTTAAAGTCTGCTACATTGAGTGTATTGTGTGATCATTTGGGAGTTGGTGACAGATGAATTGAGTTTCACTTAGAATCAAAAGGCATAAAGTAACAACATGTGAGCAGACTGGCCTTAGATTTCCTGCATTCTGTCAAACGCATCCTTTCAACAGCCCACATTTCTTCCATTGTTTCATCATCATCTTCTTCTTCTTTCGGCTTTTTCCCGGTTAGGGGTCGCCACAGCGGATCACCTGTCCTGTCATGATTGGCAGTGGAGTTTTACAGTGTTGAGTTGCCAGCCCGGCGCCCAACCTTCCACAGAAGGCACACACACACGCACTCACACCTAGGGCCAATTTAGAGTGTCCAATCCACCTACTGCATCATAGATATCTAAAATGTCCTGCCATACCTTGCCAGTCAGAAAATTTTTACTGTCACTGTTAGATGCTAGGTATGTTTATGTACAGATCTTTCCCAGTTCTGCTGCCGTAGAATGTTCTTTCAGCTCCCTGTCCAAACCCAGTCTTACATTCCCGACTATTTTCTGTGCAGCACCTTTTACAATCTGCTTAAAAGGTCAGCTTTCAGTCTTTACAGAAGTGCTTTTCAAGTTGACATAATTGTCATCCTCTCCTTCACCTTTCTTTTCCTGTCCACTGACATTTCTTTTGAAAACCTTTTGAAGTCGGGCAAACCTTAGTCTTTTGTAATGTTTCATCCCAGTCATATGCTCATTTATTGGCTGCACTGAAAACTTCCTGTCAGTTCATGAAAAAAAGTGCATATATACTCCCAGAATCTGTTCTTTCTCCCCAGTGCATTTCACCAAGCTAATTAATATACATTTATCTTGTACTGTCTGCAGATATACAGTCACTACTTCAGTCTGCCCACATCTTGATCAGCTGCACTGTAAAACTTCTGGTTGCTCACCTACATATCTTGTTCTGTGTTTCTTTCCATTTATCCTCTTTTTCTTTGGACTGGCACAGGTACATGAACCATATGAAGTAATTAGGGTGCCAGGTGCGGTTTTTATCCTGTTACCCTCCCAGGGAACCATACCCATCCTTTGCCTTTCCCATGGCTGACCCTCTGTATTTCTAGTCACATGCTAATAATTCCAGCCTGGTATGGATCATTCCTTCTCATGTCAGCACTTTCAAAAGCACTTCATTTCTTTCAGATGTCTTTTACATCTTGGATCTCCATTTCAGCCTTCTTGGCTTTGTAATTGAAGAACAGCATCTGTATCCTTCCCTGAATTATGACATTATCCTGAGTGTTCCTTAGATTCTTTAATTTGCCCACACTGAAACTGGAGAAGTATCTGCAGTTGCTAGTATTAGTGAATCCTTATCAGCAGACTTATTTTACTTTTCTCTTCCATCCACATGTTCCTGCAGTCCCCATTGATTATCTAAAAGTAACTGCTGTGATCTCCCAAAATCGTATGAACATAAGACAGATGGCACCACTGCCTTGTGGCTTTACATAGCTTAAATATATATTCTGTCTGTTACCAGATTCATTACACATTAGGGCTAGGGTTGTGTCCAAGTTCTATATCTGCTTTATCCAGTCTTCAGACTTTGTATAAATCCGCATGTAATCCTTGTGCATAGTTTCTAACTGAAAACTACATTCTTGCCATATGGAAAAAAAAGTCCTACATCATTCCCTTACGTAAAGGCTGTTACTTGACACATTTCTGAAGTTACAGACCCATATCTATTCTGTCACCTCTATCAGAAATAATTGAAAAATGCATTCACACCCAACTCACAGATCACCTTTGTAATAGCCTGTTATCCAACACTACACAATTTCTTCTCAACCAAAACATCAGTACTGTCCTCCCCAGCTTCTCCAGTACCATCAACCAGCTTAGAATTAAAGGCAAATTAGACTTTCATTTTCGTAGTCCTGTCCAAAACATTTGACAGTCTGATGTCAAAAATTCCTCACAGAACTATCCTCCCCTGGTCTAAGTCAGTCATTCTGTCCTGGTGTTATAGCTACCTAACAGACAGCAGGCTGTCAAACGACATCAGGAATTTTCGCCATTCTCCCCAGTCTCAGTGGGAGTCCCACAAGGCTCAGTACTGGGACCACTGCTATTTAATAACTTTACAAATAAGTTGATTACTACAACCAACCTTGCCATACAAGACACTGATGACTCACTCATCTTCTCCACACAGTCCTTTGCTAAACTCCAGGAAATAACCCAGCATTCTTCCGCAGTAATTGTATTCTGGCTAAACTACTCAGATCTACTCCTAAATCCCCTACTCCACCTTAGTAATACATGCTAACCGTGATCCTAACTTGTATCCACTACATAAGACAGTTCAGACACACACACACACACACAAAATTTGTCCCCTAACCCCTAAACACTGAGTCACTTGCACTTAATCTGTCCCCTTACCTAACCCGTACTCTTACTCTTACTCACACACACACACACACACACACACACTTGCATTCACTTGCGTGTACGCACAGACTCGCTCGCGCACAGACTTCGCTCACGCACACAGACTTCACTTGCCCGCGCACACACAGACTCGCGTGCACACACACACAGACTTGTGCGCCCGCAGACAGGCTCGTGCATGTGCACACACTCACTCTCACACACGCTACATGTCCAACTAGCGTATTTCACCGAAACATACATCTGACAAAACATCTGTATGCTAAACTGGATGTTCAACCAAAACACTGCACTTTCTCCTGTCGACCAGTCAGTTGGAACCCCTCTGAATACTTATTCCATCATGCATGCTAGGGCCCTTTTCCATTTCTTGTAGCTTTCCTCCACAAAACTGTCATTCATTGTCCACTTCTCATTCCTTAATTTCTTAATATTCTCTCTTACTTCCCAGTTATGAGTCACGGTTAACATTTCCGTCTTATTTTTAGATCATTTTTACACTGTCAATTTCTCCAGACTGTAATCTCACCTTCCCTTTAAGTGTCTCTAGAAAGCCTGCCACATTCCTGTACTGTTTTACCCTTCACACCTGTTCCCTGATGTCTTTAGTGGAACTCTTATATTGTGGTATTGTAATCCCCTTCATTGTCTTCTTTGCCTGCTTGTGTCAAGGCCCAGAGTATCATTGTTTCCAGTTTTGTACCGACTCCTATGCCCTTTGTACAAAGTGATGTATATCTTTCATTCCAAGTCTCGTATTATATCTTCCCTTTCCCAACACTGTCTTTTTATATTTAGACTTTACTAGTTCTTGTTGGTTTTCCATCACCTTCCATTTTCTTTTCTTCCTCATTGGTAGCTCTGCAGCCTGCATTATATTCAGTCCATCCCAGAGTATCACTGTATTCACTACCTCACTCTCCACTGTTTTCTTTGCTTCCAAAATGCAGCACTCCATTTTTAATTCTGTCATCTAACTGCTTCTTTCATTTGGTTCCTATCACTCTTCCTTTCAACATTAGGTTTGATCCATGAATGGAACTTATGATTAGCATATAATCATCTAATGTACCCCTAATAAGTAATAATTCAGTATAGCTTGACTTCTCCAATGTGACAAAATAATCTTCCTGTTCAATTCCTAACCCTGTAGCTGCATTCTGGGCTAATCCTGTGCATCCTCATTTACAGCTTTTCTTCCCCTTCTTACAGAGTGTAGTCTACCTCCCAGCCAGAGCCTATCTTGGATTTAAGTGGATATTTGTATTCACCCCTTCACAAAAATTACCATGCGTGTCACAAAATCCTCCAGTTTTTCCCAGAAACACTATTTCCCTAGTCACAAATCTAGACAGCAAGAGAAACTAAGACACTTGCACACTTTATTCCTCCATCTTTGAGATTCATATCTGTGCATCCATCATTTCAAGTATGTTAATGCCCTTTCCTGTGGACTTGTTAGCCTCTCCTATGCCAAAACGACTCTTTCCTGTCACTTGAATATGCTGGTATCACAAGAAGGTTTTAAACTCGTCCTAGAAATCCCCATATATTTCCTCTGTCTGATGTGTACCTCTCCTCTGAATACCAGGTTTCCTCATTCTCCTTTTAGGAGTCACTGCAGTTTACTCTGTTTGACTGGGAATATTCTTATTAATGTTGTTTACTATCAGCCTTATTTCATCTTTCTGTGCATTTCAGTTGTCATGTTCCTATTCAGTTTCCTGACCATCTAACTGTAGTCTTACCTTTATTTAACTTTTGCCACATTTCCCTTCCTTAACTTCCAAATTATCTTATTTATAGAACCTTTTCTCCATCTTCAGCTCTCACCCTATAGCATTTGCTTAGAAATAGCACTTCCCGCAGGCACTGCACTTTCCAACACTTCTGCATTGTACCTGCCTGTGGCTTTCAGTGCATGGAGAGAATATCAACATTTGCTACAGGGGAATATTGCTGACCTGAAATCTCATCAGCACAACGTACATGCCTCTTCACCCCCACACACACACACAACAAACTCACACCACTTGACGTCTGTATATGAATACCTCCACGATTCATCCTCCTCTTTCAACTCTGTCATATAATCATTTCCCCATCTATCCATAGCCATAAGTACTGTTTTATTAAACGTTAGTAATGATTTTGTGATGGTCTCTCCCTTTCTTACTTGTGTCCTTTAGCTGTTCCTTATTTCAGATCACCCTTTGGTTTTCTCCATCTCCTCATGTCTTCACCTACTTATTCTTTCTTCATCACCATCTCCAGCTAATTCAGCTGTTTATTATTCCAAAACTGTATTGTAGCTGCATACTGTATATCAGTTAAATATTTATGCGTTCTTCATATCATTTCTGAACATCTGTTTTGTACATCTTTAGGTTGACAGAAATGTTCAGTACCCATAGTCGTCCCCATGTAATTTTATTTCATTAGATTTAAGACTTCTAACATATTTTATAACATACCATAGTCAGCCCACTCTTCAGCCTTCAAACCTCCTGTTTTCTTTGTTGCAAATCTGCAGTATACAGTTTTCTATAATTAGCCATTATGATACTTGCATTGTCATTCAGCATCAGAGTAGCTTGAATTACTTCCCTTTCCTTTATTTCTCTGCGCGTACTCCAGTGTTACTGTTCTTTTCTCTAGTTTTAAGTTTCAGACTCCATGTCCATCTTTTTCATTTCACATAAAGTCAACTAAAGTTTCAGTTGTGTTGAAGTTTTCAAAAGCTGGTTAATGTAATAATCTAAAAAAAATAGAAAAATACTTCCTTATCCAAGCATGATTCACATTTTTGTAATTCTGCCTCCTCTAGTTCTCACTTTAAAAAGTGATTGTTTCTGTGTTTGCTTTACTGACATGTTCATTTTTAGGGGGTGAGGGCCCTGTGGCTAAATTTGCTCCCCTTGGGATGAGGGTCAGTCACCGAATGCTGCCATAATTTATAAGATGCATCTTAGTTTTCCCTTTACAGCCTTACATTTTCCCTGTGCATGCCATGCCCACAGGCTTCCAGTAGAGGTTATCCACTGGGCTAGTGCCAGTAGTACCATCTCCTTCCACAAGTGAGAACTCTCAAATGCCTTGTTCCCTGGCAGCAAAGCATCTCTGAGCCTTCTTCAACCTCTCCATTAGGATTCTGGCACAGAAATGTGCTCCTAGGCATACATGCCAAAATCTCCACTCTTAGAGAGGCAAGGAGGCTTTACTCTGCCCCCACCATTGGCTTCTCCATTGCCCAGGCCACTAATCAAACCTATGTTGCCTAAGTTATAGTCAGGGATTTATCTCTGTATACCACAGAGCTGGCTGCTTTACATGTATGCGTTAGTTCATTTACACTCAGATCTCCTAGTAATGATCTTCCTGTATTCACAGCACATCTTTTTTTTTTTTTCACTGTTATTTCACTTATTATTTTTCCTCATATTTTAAAAGGTCATTATGGACAGAAACTTGAAAAACGTACATTTTTTTTATCTTGTTTTGATGTTTTATACAGTACAGACCTTCCTACAGCACAAGGAGCAGATGTTCGTCGTGTTTCTCTGTTGCAGTCATCACATTTGGGTTATCCTGCCAGGGGTAGCCCTCATTCGGCCCGAATACTAGAGGCTTAGTATTTCTGTGTTGGTTGCTGTCACTCCAGGACTGACGTCAGGTCGTCAGTGGTATAAAATCAGGCAGCCAACGCCATTACATTAGTCTTTCTTGCCAAGGAGCCCGAAACAGAAGCAGTTTGCACGAGTGCCAGTCAGCCGCTACCTGAGTTTTTGTTTCTGAATTGAAGTTGAAGTCTTCTAGAGCCAAGTACTCCATTGGGGATCCTTTTTTCTTACTCTAACTGATGTCAGAAAAAGTTAACAATTGTCTCGCCTGTGGAAAGCAAATACCACACTGAGACTTCCATTCTTACTGCGTCACCTGTTTAGGCCCAGACCACGATGTCCTCCGCTGTCTCTCTTGTGCTTTGTTCAACACCAGAACTGTACATCATCGGGCCCTTATTGTAGCTAAGTATTTTCGCTCTCGGTTCTCTTATTCCGATATGGCTTCGGTAAGCCATCCGACTACCTAACTTCTGAAAAAACGTAAGGATAAAGACAGAGACAGACCGCACAGGTGCAAAACTGCCGCTGATGCTTCCGTTAAGCTGGTAGTCAGTTTTCCGGTACTCATTGAGGCCTTTCGCAGTCCCTGATGCCCACTTCTGTGGATTCGCAGGCTGCTGCCGAGACCCTTTCAGAGTCCGGTATGCCTGGAGACTGTACTTTGACTAAAGATCCTGCGGATGTCTCTACTTTGGATGGGTCTGGAGCCGCTGAGCAGGCACCGGCTTCCGAAGAAATGCTTCACACTACTGATACTCGACGCAGACAGACTGCTTCTTTCGCATCTTCAGCTCTTTCGAACAACCAAGTTTCTAAGGCCTAGGGTACGAACCACACCCACAAAAATGACGACCCAAGCCCAGGCACCTGCTTCCTTGCCTCAGTCCCAAATGCTTAAAATGGCAGAAGACCGTATAATGCTTATTAGGGGAAGCCAGGCTACCCTTTCCAAAAGAAAGAGACTTGTCCCCAGTAGTTTTATCTGAACAGGAGTCCGAAGACTGTGATGCATCTGAATATGAAGACATGCAACCTCTCTGCTTATGAGGATTCTGATGCAGAGGAATCCATCCCTTCAGGCTCTCCACCCGAGGACTTTTCCTTTGGGGAACCCTACATATTTTAAGGGAGCATTTCCAATGGGAATGTCAGGACTATCCTCCATCAAAAAAGAGACTCTGGGAATTCTTAGATCTACCACAGCGCAGACCTCTGGCCATTCCTCCTGTCCTGGATGTTGAGGATGATGTTTTTATGGAATCCAGTCTGACTCCTGACAACCTCCCTCCTGCTCCTAGGAAACCTGATGGGTATTATAGAGCCCTTGACCATCACAAATTTCTTTTCAAAAATCCTACCGCTGACCCCGAGGTCATCTCTCAAGGACCTAAAGGAATCAAGGCAACTTCAGCTAAGAATCTCACCCCCTCAAATAGGGATTCCTGAGCATTAGACATATGGGGTAAAAATGTGTACACCTCTTCTACTCTTGCTATTAGAGCATTAAATTTTCAGTTCCACATGCTGAAATATCAGCAACATACCATGGAACTCTTCAAACAAAAAATATCTACTTTTTCTGCTTGTGCAGAAAATAGAGTTACAAGAGTTAATGTGTTCTGCAAGTCAAGTAACTAAGCACACCTTACAATGTGGTTTTGATGTCCTAGAAGCATCTTTCAGGGCAGCAGTCATTGGTTCTGTCCTTTAGAAAGCATACTTGGCTTAAGGAACAGACCATGTCAAATCCAAATTATTGGACGCACCCTTGAACAAAGACAATTTATTTGGTACCAAGTCAGAAGAGGTCTTAAAAAAGATCAGTGAAAAAGCTAAATCTATGCAGACAGTTAAAGGCTTCTTACATGTCCAGCCACCGAGGTTCAGTTGGCATTGCCCCTCCAAGCACTGGTTCTTTCCTGCCCCTTCCAGGCCAGCTCAGCCCAGACCCAGGGAAAGCAGACCCACCAGACAACAGCCCCAGGGAATGCAGAGATTTAAGCCATGGAGTTCCTCCTCTTCAAAAACAGGGAGTGCAAAGCCACCCACTTATGGTAAGAACTAACCATGACTTTACACTTCCACCCCCTCCCTCTGCTCACCTCCTCATGCCCCTAGGAGGAAAACCCATGCAAGCAACTGGGCCACCATTACCAACGACCGCTGGGTCCTCAACATAGTGTCCCAGGGATACAAATTTTATTTTCACACTGTCAACCCCAAAAGGGTTCCTAGATCTTCCTCCAAACCAGTGGGCAGAGGCCAAAAAGCAAGTTCTTTCCCTGCTGTCCATGAGGGCAATAAAACATGTTCCTGCAGAACAGATAGGCCAAGGTTTCTACTCCAGACTCTTCTTGGTGCCCAGAAAAGAGGGCACATGACACCCCATCCTCTATCTATCCATTCTAAACACCTTTCTGGTGACACCAAAATTCAGAATGCTCACCCTCCAGCAGCTTCTACTTATGCTTTCCAAGGATACTTTGTTATCCACCCTAGACCTAAGAGGCCTACCTACACATCCCAGTCAGGGAATCATGCAGGAAATACCTACTTTTCAGGGCAGAATCTATGCACTTTCAGTTCCCTCTGCTTCCCTTTGGCTTATCCACTGCTCCCAGAGTATTCACAAAGTGTCTGGCTCCCCGCCATTGTTTTTGCAGACAAAGACATTTTCAAATTTACCCATACTTAGGCGACTGCCTGATTCAGGCAGACAAGAAAAGCTGCTGCAACACCTGACCTATGTAAAGGACCTACTGACCTCCCTGGGGTATACTATCAACGGAAAGAAATCAAAACTAGTCCCCAAACAAAAAATTGTATTCCTGCAGCAAGCCTGGACACAGCATCCCCGATGGCATTCCTTACTCCAGAAAAACTAGCCTAGCCACCAGAACCCAGTTATCCGCAAGGAAAATCCTGCAAGCTGTAGGGTTCATGGCCTCTTGCATTCTACTCATTCCATATGCCAGACTGCATATGAGGAAACTACAATGGTACCTAAAAAGCCTTTGGTGTCAGCACTCTCAAGACCTGGAAACTCTTATACCACTGATACCGTATCTAAGGAAAGATTTTCTTTGGTGGACAGCAGCATGCAACCACAACAAGGGACTTCACTTTTCACAACTTCATTCCGCCCAGACCCTCACCAAAGATGCATGAGACTATGCCTGGGGTGCTCACCTGGACAGCAGCTGCATTCAGTGCCAATGGAGCCCAAATCAAATATATCTGCACATCAACCAAAAAGAGATGTTAGCTGTTCAGCACTCCCTGACAGATTTCAAACCCTCTACTCTCCCCGGGGTCGTTACTGATCAAAACAGACAACACCACAGTGATGTGGTATATCAACAAGCAGGGAGGGACTCGCTCTTATCCTCTCTGCAGGCTCACCATGACCCTTTGGAACATGGCCTCAGCCATGCAACTACACCTGTTAGCACAATTCCTGCCAGGCTCTCTAAACTCTCTGGCAGACAACTTAAGCAGAAAGCTGCTAGACCCACACAAGTGGCAGCTAGACCACAGAACCTTCACCCTTGTAACCCAGAAATGGGGAACCCCAAAGGTCGACCTCTTTGCCTTCCACTTCAACATACAGCTCAGCAAATTCTGCACCAGGGAACCTCACAGCAAGACCTGGAAAGTGGATGCTCTATCCTTCCAGTGGGTAAACCTCTCAGTCTATGCATTTCCCCCTCTACCACTCATTTCAAGGGTACTGCTGAAAATAAGGGAGGAAAAACCGAGGGCATTTCTAATTGCCCCAGCCTGTCTATGCCAGCACTGGTACCCACTGCTGCGCAGCTTGTCACCCCTGCCACCATGGCACCTACCTCAGATCCCAGAGGAATGGAGAATTCATGCATCCCCATTTGCAGACCCTCAACCTGGCAGCCTGGCTTATTCTCTGACCTTGCTCAAGCTGCCATCCTAAGCAAACTAGTTCTAGACGTTATACGTGAGGCCAGATGCCCCAGCACTAGAAAATCTTATGCTGACAAGTGGAAAAGGTTTTGCACCTGGATCCAGGCTAAGGGAGCCAGAACTACCCAGCCCTCCCTACCCATCATCCTGGATTTACCTGGCAGACCTACTTCACAGGGGGTATATCCTTCTCTTCTAGTAAAATTCATGCTTCAGCCATCTCTGCTCATTTCAGCACAGAACCACCTCTCTTCTCACACCGTCTCATCAAACAGTTCCTAAGAGGGGCCAACAACTTAAGGCCATCCAGAAGAGGTCCTACTCCAGCTTGGGACCTTAACTTTGTACTGGAGAAGCTTACCCTGCCTCCCTTTGAACCTGCAGCTTCAGCAGAGTTAAATTTTTTCTCTTGGAAGACAGCCTTGCTTCTGGCCATCACTTCAGCTAGAAGATTATCAGAACTGCAAGCACTTATGGCTGTAGAGCTGTTCATCATTTTCCATGCTGACAGGGTCTCCCTCACAACTTAATCCATTTTTCATGCCTAAAGTAGTGTTCAGTGTGGCTCTCAACCAATCCATTCATTTGCCCACCTTTTTCCCTAACCCACAAAACAAGGGGGAAAGGATTCTGCACTCTCTAGATTTGCACAGACAGCTCAGATTCTACCTGGACAAGACTAAATCCTTTAGAAAACCTGATCAATTGCTAGTCAGCTTCGCTGCAGGAGAAGAGTGCAAGGCCACATCCAAACAATCTCCAAATGGACAGCACACTGCATCCATTTCTGCTACAAGCAGCATGGGAAACCGCCCCTAAAGGGTGTCAGGATGCATTCCACCAGAGCAACCACCACCTCTGCAGCTTTTCTCAGAGGGGTCCCCACCAAGGATATCCTGGAGGCTGCAACATGGACATGTGTTCATACCTTCACCAAGTGTTATCACCTGCCTATCGTCTCCAAATCCAGGGCAGGCTTTTCCACCGCAGTCTTGCAGGGCATCCTAGCCAGCCCCCAGTCTTCTTGACTGCCTCCACCCTTTTCTTCAGCTTCGGCAATCAACTCAAATGTGATGACTGTAATAGTGAAACACGAAGAACATAATACAGTTGTGTACACTTACCATAAATGTAGATGTTTGAGTGTATTCACTGTTGCAGTCCTGGTTTCCCTCCCTCCATCCACCTTGTCTCTCTCTTTCTTTCTCTCCCCCTCCTTACAAGGAAATTTTGGTATTTACTTTCTACTGGTAGTGGTCTACTACCTTAACCTAGCTCCCTACTGGGGGCTGCTGACAGGGCAAGAAAAACCTGATGTAATGATGTTGGCTGCCTGATTTTATACCATTGATGACCTGACGTCGGTCCTGGAGCGACAGCAACTGATGCAGATATACTAAGCCTCTGGTACTCAGGCTGACTGAGGGCTACCCCTGGCACGATAACCCAAATGTGATGACTGCAACAGTGTATACATTTGAACATCTACATTTATGGTAAGTGTACACGACTATATTGTTGTTTCTTTCTAACCGTGAAGAACTTCAAGGAGTGGAAAAACTGATGTGATTTTTATTTTTTGTTAGCCAGGTATTCGCTTTTTCTCAGTGCACTTTGTTTCCCTGGAAAATATTAACATGCCAAACAAACCCTCTTAAAGAACTCATTTCCATTCACTTAGAGCAGCAATACTCAAAACCTATGTTTAGTTTCAAAATTTCCAGTCATAGTGTCATTATTTTCAAGCCACAACAAAGAATTCCATAAATGGGAACCAAAAACACTGGAAACAGTTAAAATAACAAATAATAATCAATAACAAATTTTGTAAGCACTTTTATTCAATTCAAATGTTTAAACTTCCTCAGGCAAGTCACAGAAAGAAAATCTTTGTTTAAATCCCCAAAAAGCAGTGTCATCTTCCTTACTCAGATCTGCTTAATCCTACCAATGGGCATTTTAAAAAACAAAAACAAATAAGCGATGCTGATATTCCTGTTTAACCCTGATGTATAAACGGGACTAAACCAAAACTGTGACACCAGTTCTCTTCTTACTGTAACATGACTTAACTTGCCTCTCGTTTGTTTGTGATGTTCTGTAATACAAACAAAACAAATATTTTACAGTTGTGATGACAATGGATGCTTGTGTTTGTACAAGACATTACATTTGTCTTTATTAATTGCTGTGTTGTGTTCTGTCACCCTATCCTACCAACTTCTAAGGGTTTTAATACTGTCGTGAGAGCCACAGTGGGTATGATGAACTACCATTGCACCTTCTCAAGTAGATGTAAATTTCACACCTGTGGTAATGGTTCAGCACATAGGGGCGATTAGCCATGTACTTGCATTGTTTGCAGTCAGAACATGAGTATGTGCCATTCAAGTTTTAGGTTTCCTTTTACTAACCATTTGGGTTTTCAACAAACTTTCTGTTTCTGACCCTTTTGACAACTGACCTGGTACCTTCCCCTACTAAATCATTCAGGATTTCACCCCCTTTCAATATATTGCAGTGCTTTCTGACTTTCAGTTGGCCATAATTTTCCAGCAGTTCTGATAACTTTGTGACTTTTCAGAATGTTTAACAAACCATTACTTTCATCTGCAGCCATTCTTTTCCTTTAGTGTGCCACAATGTCTTCAGCAGCTTTCTCATATCCTCCGTGATAATGTCTTGCTTTTTCTTCGCCTCCTACCCCTCCTGCAGCACTTCCTCTGTTGCTTCACCGGCTCAGGCTCGATTTCAATCTCCCATCAGCACAACTGCTATGATTCCCAAATCCTGATAACCAAAGTGTGGATTATCATACTTGTCACTTATCCAGTAGTACATTTAGGCATTTGGGGAAACAGTGAATACTAGATTCCTGTTGAGTTAGCAGTTACTTTGCAGACTGGAAGCACTTTACTGTCTCTTAACACTCTCTAGTACAGTCGTTATTTTATTTTTTTAGTTTATTTTCCTGTAGCTGATGTTTCTTCTGCCATAGCCTACAATGCCTGTTCCTTCAGGTACAAGTGGGGACTGTATTATTCTTCACCTTCAACATGCTGTCTCCCCCCTTAGCTTTTGGGTGAACACCCCTAAGCAGTCTCAATATTCATTAAAACAGTTCTTGTCTGTATGCAGTGTGGCAGTGTTGCTAAAAGAGCTCCAAAAAAGTGATAGTTTCTCCACTGTCACCATCTTCTGGCATTCCATGCAGTGCCAGGTTATATGCTAACTCTTGTTTTTCATCTCTTCTATCTTTTTTCCCCAAAGTATTTCCTGATAAAGATGAATGCTGGCATATTTGTTTACCTCCAGTTTGTTTTCATGCATGGGTGTTCCATGGGGCAACAGGCTGGCATTCTTTTTAATGTGCTGCATAACTATCTTCACTCTTTTTTTTCCCCCCTTAAATTTCATCCCCAACGCTCTTATCCTTTTAGGCATGTTGTCTGAAGTCACCTGTGCTGTCTTCTGTTGGACTCCTGCAGTCTCCTCCACAATGTCTACATTTTTCAACCACAGAAATAGTGTGCTCCTTTTTTTACAGCTTAGTTTTAGCAACATCACAGTCCCTCAGTTTATTCACTTTTCTAACCATATCATCTGGGGAGAAGCATTTAAACCATACAATATTACCACTTTAAAGATTAGTTTCTAGCCTCTTTTTAATAAGCTCATGAGTTTGCAGTGTACTCAACTGCCATACCATAGCTCTTCAGACCAAGAAGTCCTTGATTGGACTTTTGAATTCCATCACTGTTTTGCTCCCACTGGGTCCACTGTCTTGATTGCTGCAGGAATTCACTGCTGGTATACGCACTCTTTCTCAGCTTATTTGTTTAACTTTTTGTTGTCCTTATCCAGCTCTTAAGCTGAAATGATTTATAACAACTATTGTGTATATTATTCATAGGCAAAAAATAGAAAAAGACGCATCTAGTACAAAGTGTAAATAATTTAAACAGTACGTACGTGGGCTGTGTCAACTAACAGTAGCTATAATATGAAAATGTATTCTAAAAAAGTAAGTAAACCAAACCAAAACCAGTCTGCTTCTCTGTAGACTAGATTGGAAAACAAGCCCACTTCACTGGAATAGCAAAAAAAAACAGTGTAAACTATAAAGCGAATCAGTGCACCCAAACATAAAAGAAAAACACAAACGCATCATGTCAAAACAAGTAAACAGAATCCCCACACTCACCCACACAGAGATTGTGTGTACCATTCAGTTCAGTGGGAAAACACTGAGACAATAAAATTTATAATACGTAGCTGAAACTAACAAAAATCCCCCCAACACACACCTAAACTAAGTATTAAACTCACCAAACTAGTAACAGTAAATCCATTGCACTAATAAAAACACAGAAAAATAATTTCAACATGCAGCCATGCTTGACAACTAAGACTACAGCAACAGAGTGTATAATAGTAACATCTGCAGAACATGGCAGTGCTTAAACAAAGTACACACATCAGCTGGTAAAGTCTGTAGGACCAAAGGAGAAGGAAAAACATGGGGAAAAACATTGATACAGTTCTCAATTCCAGGTAAACTGAAGGAAACAAAGTAAGAAAATCAAAAAAAGAAAAAAAAGCACAAACCGACACAAAATTTGCTAAAGAAGCAAAAACGCACACAGGCACAAGTGGTTCTTGAATTTTCAGGACCACATTTGTGAACTTGATAGTACAGACACTGAAAAGTTGAAAGCTGCAAGTCTACTTAAATGTTGCAGAAAAATAATGGAGAAGGTAATACTGGATAAGTTATTGTCAGAACTAGATTGGTTGGGATTTAAAACCATATGTCAGCATGCATAGGTTGAAAATAGATCTATTACCACCGATAGCATGATGCTCTATAACAATATAATAACAGGTATAAGTGAAAAATTGTGCTGTGATGTAATTTTTATAGATTTAACTTCAGCATTTGACAGGGTCATACACATAACAGTGATCAATAAATTAGTACAACTAGGTATTGATGTACTCTTGATAAGATGGATAGCTGCACTGCTTACAAATAGGACATGGCAAGTATCATACAGCAACTAGACAGGTGAAATCCCTGGTTACAGTCAGGGTGTCTCACAGGGCTCTGTCCTAAGCCCTTACTTGTTTAAATTGTATCTTTCAGACCTAACTTTTTCATCTGAGGTATTCTATAGTCTGTATGCAGATGACCTGAAATTGTGTAAACTGATTACATGTGTTGCAGATACGGTATGTCTGCAAAAGAACTTGACTAAATTGACCATTTGGGCAGAGGAAAATAATGCATATGAGATTTGGGAGACATAAATTGAAAGGTGAACATTTAGTACAGCACAGAGCAATTTAAACTGTAGATTCATTTAAGGACCTGGGTGTATGGGTGGTTCTAGATTTTGAGTTTTGCTAATCATATCAACCAATTGGTTAATGATAGTTATAGAACTATAGGTTGCATAAAAAGATTTGTAAAGTTTAGGAAATCAGAAATGAAGTTGTTTGTTACATTAGACCCAGATTTGAGTATGGAGTAACAATATGGAGACCTTATAAGAAAACAAGCATGAATAAACTGAAGCGAGTACAGCAGAAATATACCAAAGGCATCCATGGATGTGAGAATTTAAATTATTATAAAAGACTGAAGTATCTGAACTTGTACAGTGTCTCTTATAGATATCTAAAAGGAGATTTTATTCCAGTATATAGGGCATTTAGAGACCACTACCTCTGGGAATGTTTGGGGCCATCAAAAAGTAGTCGAATCATCAGACAGCCTATGCAGAAGATTCTGCAAGACTGAGAAGTGTACTAATTTGTTCTCTGAGAGAGTTACTGATACATGGAATAGACTATCAAATTACATTAAAGCAATAATTTGTTTAGATACTTTTAACAACAGCTTGGAGACTTGTTATGAGAATAAGTGTTTTAGTAAATTGGCAGGCCAGAAGGGCATTAATGCCTTATAAAGAATACCTCTTACTCCAAGGTAGAGCATTCTGAGTTTGTGTACATAAGTAAGCTAAGATGCAGTCCTCCATTCAGAAATGCTTTAATGTCTTTATTACTGCCACCTCCCTTTCACAGATGCTTTAATGCTAGTGCATCCAGTTTTCCAGATTCGTTATTTAAAAAAAGGCAGAAAAAAGTTGATCGAAAAAAAAATCTTCCATAACATAGAGAACTAAAACACATCATAGAAATAATGGATGAAATAAAATTAACTACCAGCATCTTCAAAAACACTTACGAAAATCATAAAAAGAAAACAAAAATACAGAATACTCTTGAAAAAAGGAAGCACAATAAAGCAATGCAACATTTAAAAGTATGTAGTACAGTTGCATTGCTGTCAAAGGAAAGTATATAATATGTACTTGTAAAAAAAAAAAAAAAAAAAAAAAGTCTAAAACTGCACTGAACTCGCAGATTCATACATATTAGAAGATTTTGAATCTTCTGATTGTTTGTTTTGCTAGTACTCTCACTTAGGCTGTGCCACCTTTCTCCAGACAGGCTATACTTACAATGCTGGAGTAAATTTCTGGAAACCTATATATGCATCAAGTTTATGTTTAAAAGAAGATAGTGAGTTGCACTGCTTACATGCAGCGGAGGTTTATTCTGCATGTTTGGGAGGTGTTTGGTTATAAACCTGTTTCTCCAGTGTGTTTTATTTATTTGTTGGTGAAAATTTAGGTCCTTGGTTGAAGCACAGATGGAACCATTGGGCTTGTGGAGGTACAGGATGTCCAGGACAATATGCTCTCTAATGACATGGTAAGCGAAATGGAGATCGGTCTTCAAAAGTCTGCAAGGCATC
This sequence comes from Protopterus annectens, assembly GCF_019279795.1. Taxonomy (NCBI): domain Eukaryota; kingdom Metazoa; phylum Chordata; order Ceratodontiformes; family Protopteridae; genus Protopterus; species Protopterus annectens. The sequence goes on along the minus strand of NC_056751.1, from coordinate 121,820,666 downwards.
ATATAAAGGAATAGTGTTGCCAGCCACTGTTGGTAGGCCTTTTAGCATGTGATCTTTTTGGTTAGTACGTTTTATGATGGTCTTAATTGTTTGATATGTTTGAGAGCCATTCTAAAAGGGGCACTTTACCCTGATAGTTGGTGGTATCAGTGCTGAATATAAGGGAGCAATTATCTTTGATGATATTCCTCTGGTAGTTATCTGTGATAAATGAATTTCCTGACAACCATTGTCACATGATGGTCAAAAGAGAGGCAGTAAATCAAACCAAGCTCCTAGATGAAATTTTAGTTTTGCAATGGTGTGCTGTCTATGCAGTATCATGTTGGGGAGGGATTGTTTACCATAAGTGATGATTCTACACTTTTTCACATTTAGTTTGAACCCGTTTCTAGTACACCAAAAGGTTACTAGGGAGGGTTAATTTTGGAGGGGGTTGGGTGTCAGAGGGTGATTTAACAATTCCTCCCAGTTTGCAGTTGTCTCAGTCTTTGTTAGTCATAAATATTGGCACTCTGCGTGAAGGTCTGAAAAGTAAATGCCAAGACCGAGATTGAAGCACCAAGCCCTGGGGTAGACCACTGGTCACTTTCAAATGTTCTAATTAGGTTGTTGCAATATGAACCCTGGGGTTTTTGTTGTTGAGTCAGTTTGCTATTCATCTTAACACATATAGATTGATTTTTAAAGTATTTCGCTTCTTATGATGCCAGCATGGGGAATAGTGTTGAAGGCTTTTTCCAAGTCAAGGTGGAACATGTGTATGGTGTAGTCACCATCTTCAAGCCTCTGTAACCCTTTGGGAAAAGATTACCATATTTAATAGACAGGATCTGCACTTCTCATAAGCCAAACTATTGGGATCAATGTTGTATAAGATTCTTGATTTCTTAATTTATGAGGTCAGATTCAGTACATTCCATGGCTTTGCAACTGAGGCTTGTAAGGATGATAGGTCTGTTACCTGTAAATAATCAACTAAGAAATAAATGACTGATCTACTTATTGACTAATAAAGTGGATACAATGAACTTTAACAATATGTAGTGCACTGTAAATGAATGGAGATTAAAAAAAAAAAAAAAAAAACGATGCAGAATTAGTAATGAGCATCCCCAAGTCGTATAGTCCCAACACAAGCCCAGGCACAATACAAAAAGTAACAGAAAGCACAACACATGGACATAGCCAACACAGAACATGCAGACAAAGCACAGAACATAAATAAAAACTAATCAAAGACTGACTGGGTACAACACAATGTGCCCAATCCTCAAACAAATGTGCTAATACCCAGTCCTCATAAATTTACTAACTTGTGCACATAAATCATCACAAGCCAGTAATACAGGACTACAAAACGTAAAACACACTGATATGAATAAACCATAATACATTGCTAGTAGTAAATGAATACGCATGCTGAGCCACAAATATACACACAACTATGAGTCACGTTGGTAAACAATAAATATACATGTTTATATACTACCCAAAAATGTTAAAGGCATTTTAAATGTATACATACTTTCACCTGCACTGTTATATTTTTTTGTGCATTCATAATCACACAAGAAAAAACAAGAAAGGTTACAAAATTTAATTCCACAGATTCTGCTTACACTAACTACTACAGCTTTAACAAACTACAAGTTCCACAAAATAAAGCACAGTAAATAAAGCCACAATACAAAAGTGTGTGTGTGAGTATATATATGTATGTGTGTGTGTGTGTGTGTGTGTATGTATATATATATATATATATATATATATATATATATATATATATATATATATATATATATATATATACACACACACAATCCCCCAAGGAGCTGATAGGAGCTGATGTAGTATAAAGTGCAAACTAGAATAAGGATATAGCAATGTCTATTTATACCAGTTTTATGGAAATAGTTATGGCGAATTCACCATTTGCAACATTAATTCTAGTACTCACTGAATTATGCGATCATTGCATTGCTTGCTGACACATAAATAAGTCCAAACCCAATGAAAATGTGTCACCGTTAAGCCGAACAGTATGTGGTTACAAGTCGGCTCTCATGCACATAAAAACGCCCAAAATCTCCGAGGTATGTAATACCAAGTTTCACCCTCTTTGATAATCTCTGTATAAGCCACTGCTGTCCTCTCTAGTAAGGTCACGAATGAAAATGAAAAACCATTCGATTCAAACGTAGTTATATGAATTATAAGTCCTCTCATTCATTGGAACCAAACATTAAAAGTAAAAATAATCATTAAAGTGTATACAGAAAAAAAGGAAAGAAAAGAAGCCCTAACAATGCAAAGACATGCTAATCTTCCCTTAGACACACACACACACACGTACAAAACTTCTGAACACTGATTGCTTGGACTCGACTGCTGAAGACACCTTCACAGGCCACAACAATGCCAGAATACTTAGTCCTAAACCCAGTTAGAGCCCAAGATAACCTAAACTTTAAATCCACTGCTGAACACATGTGGAAAGTCATTAAAAATACCTTCAGGATAAAATTCACCCTACCTAAAGATAAAATAATAAAAAAAACAATAAAAAACTTAAACTGGTGAAGCATTGCTAACTAGTCCAATGACAGTCCTACTCTTCAGTACACTACAGACATTCTGCCTCACTAGTTGGTAAAAAGAAAGAACCAAAAAAAAATAGAAAGAAAAAAACAAAGTAATCTGCTATTACACAATGACCCCCCATTAATATTCAAAAACGTGCAAGCTGATTGGTCAGTGTGCACATTGTAAATCAGTTATAGTAATGGAAAAAAGGTCCGGTCGCCCGGACTTTTTCCATTACTATAACTTTTTTTTTTAAGCAATGGAAGAACGCAAGATCTCCATTGCTTCATACTGTCTCGCTATGTTAAACGAGTTTAACATAGCGAGACAGCTTTAAAAAAAGCAACGGAGATTCTCCGTTGCTTTTTTTTAAAGCTGTCTCGCTATGTCAGACTCCTTTAACATAGCGAGACAGTTTATAAAAAGCAACGGAGATCTTGCTTTCTCCATTGCTTTTGCCCACAGCTCTGATGTACTGCGTAGGCATACGCATGCACAGTACATCAGAACTGCCGCAGAATACCAGACAGCTGTGAAAGGGCAGCAAGGAGGCATTATAATAAGCCATTATTTAAGAAAAGTAATTATTTTTTTCTTAAATTATGTCATTGTATAATAGCAATAGCCCACTTCTGGGTGTGGGTAATGCTGGATTTACCCACAGTTGGCTTTGTTTGGCCACTCGGGCTTCGCCCTCGTGACCAAACCACACCAACCGTGGGTAAATCCAGCATTACCCACACTCAGGCGTGGGTTTTTGCTATATTATTACATCCCTTACATTAGCAAAACCGGATTACTTCATTGCTATGCATCCAAAAACACCAAAAGGAAAAAGTAGTACATTACTGTATTCCATTTAATCAAATGGAAACATTGTTGTTAAAGTACACAGAAAAATAAATAAATGGATTATGTGCGGAGGTTTGCAATTTAATAAGTGGAATACATGGTATTCTGAGGTGTGGCAATTTGTTATATTACTTGTGGCTTTGTCAGACGTCATGAAACATATTCACAAAACCTAAAGTGCCAGATATTTATTGACTTACACCCCAGAGTTGTTGTGTGTATGTGTATGCGAGGATGTACAGATTGGACAGACTGCTAAAGGGGTCATTGAGGAAATATTTCATTTTGGTGCTTGTACAATCATCAACAGAGACTGCTGAAGTGATCTTTGGGGAGAAGTGATGCTTGTTTTATTTTGGTGTCGCTTGCTTTTGCATACTTGGACAAACTACTGAAGGGATCTTTGAGGGAATTGTTTCATTTTGGTGCTTGTGCATACACGGAAAAACTGCTGAAGCAGTCATTGGGGAAAATGTTTTACTTTGGTGTCATCTGAGTGCTTCTGAGTATTTGAACAAACTACTGAATGGCTTGCCAAGACGGAGAAAAAAGGCAAACAATGCAGCTAAGACTGCTTGATAGGCAACAGTGCTGTAAATCCAAACATAATTTTAATGCATATTCTGGATTTTAAAACAAGCATCTAGTAAATCCTTTCATGGAAGATTAACCTCCTTGATGATCAGGCTCACTGAAATTTAGTGATTTTTTTTTTTTTTAAGGATCGAAACAGACACAATGTTGCAATAATAAACTACTACTGCGCTATCTTCTCTATGCAACTGAAGCAAGAGGAAATGCAGAGCAGTTTCGCTGAAAAGCTGTTTTAAACTTTAATAAACAAAATCAACTTACACTAACATGATAAAACGAAACCTTTTCGTATATGTAACAACAATCAATGAGAGTTAAGCGCTTTCACCTACTACACATAGGCTTCTTCAGAACTAATTTACCATACATTCCTGTCGTTTATATAACTTCTTTGGCGCCATAAATCTTTCGTACTTTTAAAGTCATATACCCCCCCCTTTTTTTTTACTAAATAATATAACTGCAACAAAAATTTACCCTATGTACACTATACATTGATGTATTTATATTGTATGTTTTGCATACGTTGAATAATATGATTGATAAAAATGAACAATAAATAAGTATAACTGAAATTATGAAATAATAACTGAAATAATGAAAATAATTATAATAATGATGCTTAATGTTAGGACAACCTACCTAAAACATTCATTGATCTATAAGTTAATCGCTCAAACACGTAACTTAAAAATACATTAATATAATATATGCATAATACATGAATGCAATACATATATAATAATAATATTAGTATTAATTTGTATTGGGACAAACAACCTTCAAAAACATGTCTTAATCATTCATAAATGTACTTCATCTGATAAATATACTTCGTTTAAAAATACTGTACTGTATCACTTGCAAATTCATCTATTTTACATACTGTCAAATTATGTTTGATGAGTGGACTTTATTTATATGTGTGTAAATATATATATTAATCAAATACATAATTAACTTAATTTATCAAATATATCAAAAATAAATATTTATCATTTATATAAATTCCTATTAAATTTAAAAAATTTTATAAAAAATATTTTGTTAAAAAATTTTTCTAAAAAATACCTAAAAAATTGCTTTCTCTAGTAGTTACTTGTTACGATACTTTTCCCTGAAAAAACTTGCTCCAAAAGATGTATATTACTTGATTTGAAAAATTATTTTTTTAAAAAAATATATATGTTTTTTTTTTAAAAATGAATTTTTTTCTTTAAAACTGTTTGGTGATATTTTATAATAATAGTGGTTTAAGTGCTATAGTGTCATTCAGACCTGGTTCAGTGGCTGCATCCGTGTATAATTGCCACCATATTTCTTTATAACTTAAAATATCCTTTCTATTTCCTCCTCTATTACTCTTTACATGTTCCAGTATCCCAAATTTGAAACTGTGCTCCTCACCACTTTTATCCACGTGTCTATATAAGGCATTAGTAATATCTTTTCTCCTTATGCAATATACATGGTCGTAAATCCTCTTTTTAAATGCTCTCTCTGTTTTTCCTATGTAATATGCTGTACATTTTGAACATTTTGCCATATAAATCACATATGATGTGTTACAGTTACCTTTAGCTAACTTCATAACAGTTTTGTTGATGTTATCGAGAATCACCTCAGTTTCTTCTATTAATAACCTACACTGATTGCAATTACCACACCTGGTGGTAGCCCTTAAATTCCCTTCTCTTGCCTTTCTGTCATTAGTCATATTCCCTGTTTCTAATATTTTTTTCAAATTAGGAGTCATTTTGTACACAACTAAAGGTTTTTCTCCCAATATTCCCACCAAGCTGTGGTCTATTTTAAATGTCTGCCAATGGTTTTCTATAATTTTCTTTATCCTATTGACATGTGGTGTGTATGGAAGTATACAAGCTCTTTCTTATTTATTAGCCTTCTTATTCATCTCTTCTACTTGTTTGTTTTTCCCTGTTGTTAATTTAGATTCACCTAATAGTGGAATGTATTTTGTACCCCATTGTTTAATGACATATTGTTTTGCATCCTCCATCATTTTTCCATCATATTTCCTTTCCTTAAAAAGTTCTGTTACATATTCCAATTCTGTTAACATTTCTTCATATCTTGACGTCTTCCTTGCTACTGTAATACATTGGCCCTTGTATATATTATACAAAAGCTTCTTGGGATGATTGCTGCTATATTGCTAATCGTTTGAGAATGTGCTCTTTCGATATATGTTAGATTTGAAACCAATACAAATTAATACTAATATTATTATTATATATGTATTGCATTCATGTATTATGCATATATTATATTAATGTATTTTTAAGTTGCGTGTGTAAGCGGTTAACTTGTAGATCAATGAATGTTTTAGGTAGGTTGTCCTAACATTAAGCATCATTATTATAATTATTATTATTTTCATTATTTCAGTTATTTCATAATTTCAGTTATACTTATTTATTGTTGTTCATTTTTGTCAATCATATTATTCAACGTATGCAAAACATACAATATAAATACATCAATGTATAGTGTACATAGGATAAATTTTTGTTGCAGTTACATTATTTAGTAAAAAAAAAAAGGGGGGGGGTATATGACTTTAAGTACGAAAGATTTATGGCGCCAAAGAAGTTATATAAACGACAGGAATGTATGGTAAATTAGTTCTGAAGAAGCTTATGTGTAGTAGGTGAAAGCGCTTAACTCTCATTGATTGTTGTTACATATACGAAAAGTTTTCGTTTTATGTTAGTGTAAGTTGATTTTGTTTATTAAAGTTTAAAACAGATTTTCAGCGAAACTGCTCTGCATTTCCTCTTGGTTCAGTTGCATAGAGAAGATAGCGCAGTAGTAGTTTTTTTTAAGGATGGGCAGACTACCTTGCATCCCCCATATGAGGGTGAGCCAGTCACACCCTCCATATTTATATTACTAGTCCATTCTTGGTCATGGAAAAAAAAAGTAAGACGAGTCTCTCACATGAAAACAGTTTCAAGGACATGTACCTCTCAATCTCATTACAGAAGAAATTTGGACAAAGGCTAAAATAATGGAAACAAAGACCTAGAAACTTTTCACAAAAACATGAGAGAACAAGAGGCTCACAAGCTTGTCCAAACAGGAAGTTTTACTGAAAGCTTAAAAAGTTGTGTTCCAGGCATTTTTCTCACCTCTGTTAAAATAAAAAATAAATAAATAAAATAAAATGCACCAAATGGCAATCTGGACTTAGGCTCCAAGTGGCTTATCTACTCCTCTGCATTTTATAATTGTTAGGTAGTAAATGTGATATAGTGAAAAAGCAAACAGTAAGCACAGAAAGTATTTACATTAAAACTAAGAATGAGGGACAGTGAAGTGCAAAATTGAGGTACTACATATTGGGGATAAGTTTCCAAACTGGAGGCTAAAGGCCAGCACCATGGTGTAAAGGGATAAAGTGTTAACTATAGCCCATTTGACCTGGGTTTGACTAGAACCTTGGAAGACTGAGTTTTTGACACACAGAGTCCCATCCCAGGGGAGGAGGGAGTTTGCTTAGATGCTCCCTCTCGGGAGATAGCTTCATGGAGAGGAATAGCTCTTTCATGTAAAACAGACAAACAGACTGGACAGAACCAAGAGGATATGTCATAAATGAAAAAAATCCCCAGTGGAATTAGTGTCACAACCCCTCAGGATGCCTTTGCTGGTCACATCCTTAAAACTGAGAGTTCAGAGTTTGTAGGAGAGGCTGGTGACCTGGCAATGGGTGGGAAAGTGGGACAAGCTGAAATGTATGAAGCAGAAGGAAAACAAAAAAAAGTAACTGGAAAGGAGAAAAACTGAAGAGAGATTAATAAAGGTAGAAGAAAGGTCAAGACAAGTTGTCTCTGGTGACTGTATCGATGCACTTTCATATCCTTTTTGTAGTTTAGCGAGTTGTTATGCATTTACCAAATGTGCTCCTGTGAGGAGTTTCTTTTTAAGAGATTTAGGTTGCATCTTCCTAATTTAGGCATTGCATTCAAAAACAAAGAATCACTAAATGTTTTTATTTGTTGCTAGACTGGGTTATACAAGAGAACTAGATCTGAGGCAGAAGGACAGTGTGTACCACTGAATGATATTTTATTTAGCCAGGCATCTGGTAGGATGATGTAGAATGGATTTTGTCAGGTTGAGCTGAACAGCAGTGTGATAGTTAATTTCCAGTCACTGGACATTCTTAAGTGAAGTAAAGTTGTGTGAACTACTGGTATGGTTAGCTGAAAAATGTGTTACTGTGTTTTAGGCTTGCTTGTGCTTGTTAACTTGAGTAGTTTGCAGGGTAACATAGTTGCCATATACAGAACGTCAGCCAAGCCAACAAAGGTTTGGGCTGCAATTGTGCATGCAGTTAGTAGAAAAGGGCTGGACACTGTAATACCCTCCCTCTTTTTTGTTACTATTTAACTGATACATGGATAACATTTTAGGTTAAAATTTTTGATGATTCCTAGTAGTTTAACACATTCAACAACTTTAGTAGTGCTGCAGTTTTAGTTGTTACATGGAGCGTAGAGTAGGGTTACTATATCCACTGTTTGGTGGATCGTAGTAATGTTGAGTCATCTCCATGATCTGTTAGAGATGCTACTCTTGAGTTGTCACACATGCTGAGATGTTGAATAGAGGGGGTCCAAATTCAGACCCCTGAGGGATGCATATTTGCATAATTTCAGTGAAAGAAGGTATTCTATTCGGTTGATGGCTTGTGCACTCTCTCTAGGGAATAATTTATATACCAGTTGATCAGTATTGAAGATTATAGACTTTAAGACAAGAAAAGTAAAGCAAGATGAGAAATTGTACTAAAGACTTTGGTGAGTTGCAAAATAGCTGAGAAATGTCTCCATTAATTTCATTTTCTCACATGTATTCATTGTAAGAAAGTAGACCAGAGTGTCTCATAATCTAAAGATCTTTGAGTTTGCAAGATAAGGTTATTAGCTGCTAAATGGGTTATCTGCTTATGAATATCTTCATCAAGAATATTTTGAAAAAAGTGAGAGAAGAAATATTTGGTTTGTGGAAATTAACAGTGTCCTCCTCCTTTTAGCATACATGAACATTTGAATTGCAGATATGTCCATGATACTGTAAGCTTATCTTTTAAAAAGGAGTTCCCAAGAACTGGGACTTTGTGCTGTGTATGACTGTTCATCAGTGTACTGCATTAACAGTTGATAAGAATGTGCAGGCATCATACCTGTGATCTTATGCATGCAGGTGTGCCACATTCCGCAGGCCTACACGTACATTACAGTGCTATGCCTTTGACTGTAGCCGCCTAGTAGCCCACACACACATTATAATGCTGTGCCTTTATTAGTGTAGTTTCCTAGTAGCCCACACACAAATTACACTGCCGTGTCTTTGACAGTTGGCTGCTAGTAACACATGTACATTATAATGCCGTGCCTTTAACTGTAGTCTCCTAGTAGCCCAAACGAACATTACAGTGCCATGCCTTTATGAATGTAGTCTCATAGTAGCCCACACATACATTACATTGTCATACCTTTGGCTGTAGTCTCCTGGTAGCCCACACGTACATTACAGTGACATGCCTTTATGTCTGTAGTGCAGTCCCTTCTGATTGCTTGGTTTTTAATTGCTTTTGAGCCTTTAGGTCGAGAGTGGATTGGAGAAAATGTGGTTTTACATTTGCAGTGCTGCACCAGTGATTTGTCATTGTAGGATTGATCTGGATTTGGTGACAAACCCCAACACTTGTTCATTTTTGTATTTTTGATGTGGATCTGGAGACAGACTGGAGAGCAGTGAAAAAGGAGTAATTGGGAAATGATAGAATACTGTTGTTGGAAGATGCAATTGAAAACTATGGTTTGGCACTAGGAAGAAGTACACAGCTGAATCATGTTTCTACTGAGATGTCTGTCATGCACAGGTGTATCCACAAGAGAAAGACACTTATGGAAACAGCTGCAGAAGGCAAGTCAGTGCAGCCTTTATAAGCAGCAGATGTTACTGTGCAAGGTAAAAAGGCAGTCAAGCAAACAATGTACCAAAATAAGAAGACAAACTGTATGAATTAAACTTGAAAAGTAGAGATTCTTTGATAGAAATTTAGTGTGGCACAGATGAGGTGCGTCTTTGAGACTTATGGCTCAGGATCTCCATTTTCTGTTTCTTGTGGGGATTGAGCAAATTAGTGATTCTACTTTTGAAAGATTTTCTTTATTGAAAATTAATGTGTGGAGTAGAGGGGAAAAAAGGAACTGTACCCATGGAATGACCTGCTTTTTTGAGTGAAAGGGATGAAACATAAACATACACATTTTCTGGAGTACCCACTTGCTTAAATATACTGCAAATATATACAAGAGGTACAAGAGAGGATATGCAACAAAAAATTTGGAATGTGACTGGAGATTTCAGATCTTTGGGGTAGTAGATATTATGGAATCTTGAGACATGCATGTGTCAAGAGATGTATTTGTGCTAAGTAAAGAATAGAAGATGAAAGAGTTACCCTGGGAAGGTGTGGAACAAACTGTGCACAAACATATTGGGTATTTTACATTCATTTAAAGATGTTGGTTGGTGTATTAATATGCATCCAGGTAGGAATTCTTGTCCAGAAACTATGTACATCCATGACTGTCTTTGGTGCTCGTAATGTAGATATACATAAGTAATTTTGTTAGCATGCTGTGCAGATTATGTAGTTTACATAGTAAGTAATTTTTATTAATTTGATACTATTATACATTGGTTGCACAAAGCCGCGGTGGTGTAGCGGTAGCGTTGTTGCCTCCCAGCAAGAGGTTCTCCCGTTCGATTCTCCACGGGAGCACCTTCAGTGTGGATTCTGCATGTCCTCCCCGCGGTCGAGTGGCGTTCGAAAGACATGCATAGAATGGGCATGCCTTCGTTGAAGGTTGGGCATTGAGCTGGCACCTTGGCACCCGTAAAAAATATACTGCCAATCAGCGGACCAGAGTTCCGCAGTGGCGACCCCTAACCGGGAAAAGCCGAAAGAAGGAGAACTATACATTGGTTGCAAAATACACATGTCTATTCAGTTTCATTCATTTTATTACTGTTTTTTTCCATGCAGCTTAATAAAAAAAAAATAGTTAAAAAAAGAAAAACGTAATTATACATTCCAAAACTGAGAATACAGGAAGAAGACCTGAGACTTTTCAATATCTATTGTGAGAAGGTTGAGATTATGAAAAAAAAATGGATAGAAAGTGAGTGTGAAGTGGGCAGTGGGAACTGGAGGTGATACTGAAATTTGAACACACTCGTTTGCTGCATATAACATGTGTGACGCTGATGAACAGTAGAATACTGCCAAGTACTTAGGATAGCAAGTGTGTGTGTATGTATATATAAATATATATAATATATATATATATATATATATATATCTGTATATCTATATATATATATTTGTATTTGTATGTGTGTATCTATATATATATATATATATATATATATATATATATATATAAAATATAAAATATATTTATATATATATATATATAAAATATATATTTATAAAGTGTGTATCTATATGTGTGTGTGTGTGTGTGTGTGTGTGTATATATATATATATATATCTGTGCGTGTGTGTGTATATATATATATATATATATATATATATATATATATATATATATATATGTATATGTAATATTTATATACATGTGTGTACTGTTGGCCAACAGGGTGCTGGCAGAAATTGGGTTACTGTTGGCCGAAAGAGGAGAAGAGGAGGAAGGCATGCCCAAAGGCAGGTAAAGGCTAGGACTGTGATAGTGAGGGTCGGAACTTTGAATGTTGGCAGTATGACTGCTATGGGGAGGGAGCTAGTTGATATGATGAACCGAAGGACGGTTGGTATATTGTTTGTGCAAGAGACCAGATGGAAGGGGAGCAAGGCTAGGTGTATAGGAGGTGGTTTCAAATTGTTTTATCATGGTGTGGATGGGAGGAGAAATGGCGTAGGCATTATCCTGCAGGAACAGTATGCTAAGAGTGTTTTGGAGGTGAAAAGTGTGTCTGATAGTGATGTTTATGAAGATGGAAATTGATGGTGTAATGATGAATGTTGTTAGTGCATATGCTCCACAAGTTGGGTGTACGATGGATGAGAAAGAAAAATTTTGGAGTGAATTGGATGAAGGTGTGATGACTGTACCCAAGGGTGAGAGACTGGTGATTGGAGCAGATTTCAATGGGCATGTTAGTGAAGGGAACAGAGGGGATGAGGAAGTGATGGGTAGGTATGGTGTTAAGCAAAAGAATGCAGAAGGTCAGATGGTAGTGGGTTTTGCGAAAAGGATGGACATGGCTGTGATGAATACGTATTTTAACAAGAGGGAGGAGCATAGGGTGACATACAAGAGTGGAGGAAGATTCACACAGGTGGATTATATCTTGTTTAGAAGGGCCAATCTGAAGGAGATTGGAGACTTTAAAGTGGTGGCAGGGGAAAGTGTAGTTAGGCAGCATAGGATGGTGGTTTGTAGGATGACATTGGTGATTAAGAAGAGGAGGACGAGTGTGAGGGCAACGCCAAGGATCAAATGGTGGAAATTGAAAAAGGGTAATTGTGAGGTGATCATGGAAGAGTTAAGACAGGCACTGAGTGGCAGTGAAGAGTTACCAAATAGCTGGGTAACTACAGCAGAGCTAGTAAGAGAGATGGCTAGATGTGACATTTGGAAAGAGGAAGGAGGACAAGGAGACCTGGTGGTGGAATGAAGAAGTACAGGAGAGTATACAGAGAAAGAGGTTGGCGAAGAAGAAATGGGATTGTCAGGGAGATGAAGAAAGTAGACGAGTATAAGGAGATGAGGTGCATGGCAAAGAGAGAGGTGGTGAAGGATGAGTATGAAGAGTTGTATAAAAGGGACACTAAGGAGGGTGAAAAGGACCTGTACTGATTGGCTAGACAGAGGGACCGAGCTAGTAAAGATGTGCAGCAGGTAAGGGTGATAAAGGATAATGAGGGAAACATACTCTCAAGCGAGGAGAGTGTGTTGAGCAGATGGAAAGAGTACTTTGAGGGGCTGATGAATGATGAGAATGAGAGGGAGAGAAGGTTGGATAATGTGTGGATAATGTGCGGATAGTGAATCATAAAGTGCAGTGGATTAGCAAGGAGGAAGTAAGGATAACTATGAAGCGGATGAAGAACGGAAAGGCTGTTGGTCCAGATGACGAACCTGTGGAAGCATGGAGGTGTTTAGGTGAAATGGCAGTGGAGTTTTTAACTAGATTGTTTAATGAAATCTTGGAAAGTGAAAAGATGCCTGAGGAATGGAGAAAGTGTTTTGGTACCGATTTTTAAGAATAAGGGTGATGTGCAGAGCTGTAGTAACTATAGAGGGATTAAACTGATTAGTCACAGCATGAAGTTATGGGCAAGAGTAGTGGAAGCTAAGTTAAGAAGGGAGGTGATGATTAGTGATCAGCAGTATGGTTTCATGCCAGGAAAGAGCACTACAGATGCAATGTTTGCTTAGAGAGTGTTGTTGGAGAAATACAGAGAAGGTCAGAAGGAGTTGCAGTGTGTCTTTGTGGACTTCGAGAAAGCATATGACAGGGTCCTAGAGAGGAGTTGTGGTATTGTATGAGGAAGTCGGGAGTGGCAGAGAAGTATGTAAGAGTGGTACAGGATATGTACGAGGGTAGTGTGACATTGGTGAGGAACTGAGGTAGTAGTGACAGATACGTTTAAGGTGGAGGTGGGATTACATCAAGGATCAGCTCTGAGCCCTTTCTTATTTGCAGTGGTGTTGGACAGGTTGACAGATGAGATAAAACAGGAGGCCCCGTGGACTATGATGTTTGCAGATGACATTGTGATATATAGTGAGAGTAGGGACCAGGTTGAGGAGACCCTGGAGAGGTGGAGATGTGCTTTAGAAAGGAATGAAGGTCAGCAGGGCTAAAACAGAATGTGTGTGTAAATGAGTGGGAGGGTAGAGGAATGGTGAGGATGCAGGGAGTAGAATTGGTAAAGGTGGATGAGTTTAAGTACTTGGGATCAACAGTTCAGAGTAATGTTGAATGTGGAAGAGAGGTGAAGAAGAGAGTACAGACAGGTTGGAATGGGTGGAGAAGAGTGTCAGGAGTGATTTGTGACAGACGGGTACCAGTAAGAGTAAAAGGGAAGGGTCTACAAGAGGGTAGTGAGACCAGCTATGTTATATGGGTTGGAGATGGTGGCACTGACAAAAAGGCAGGAGTCAGAGCTGGATGTGGCAGAGTTAAAGATGTTAAGATTTGCACTGGATGTGACTAGGATGGACAAGATTAGGAATCAGTATATTAGGGAGTCAGCTCGGGTTGGACAGTTTGGAAACAAAGCAAGGGAGGCGAGATTGAGTTTGTTTGGACATGTGCTGTGGAGGGATGCTGGGTATATTTGGGAAAAGGATGCTAAGGATGAAGCTGCCAGGTGAGAGAGAGAGATAATATATATATATATATATATATATATATATATATATATATATATATATATATATATATATATATATATATATATATATATGTGTGTGTGTGTATAATGTATACACACAGGTCTACTTGACCTAATTGAAATGTCAGTACACAAGCTTTCATATGACTGAGACCAGCAACTCGAAATTTCATGAGTGAAGCTGCACAGTACCGACTTTCAGAAGACTGAACATGTGACATGACAAATATCCAAGTTGAGCGGAACAGGAAATCTGCTCATTTGCACACTGTAGTGTGATCTCTGAGTTGGTATATATAAGTTGTGGGGGGGGGGTTTGGGGGCCGAATTCCCCCTGCAAAAATGTAAAAGTAAATATTTTTCTGAAATGTACGTTTCTGTGATTAATATTCATGTTGGTGCTGTAGCTACTGCCATGAATATTTAGTAAGATATTTGTTTTGCTTTGCAGGTATTGGTTGGTGGACGGGGTTTAGGTGAGGTAAGTTTGGGTTTTGATAGGGTAGTGTGTTGGTATAATATTAGTGCTTAGTGTCATTTCTATTTACTGCAACTCATGCACTATATTTTAAGTTTTGTCCATTATGTAGTGTAAGTATTTAACATTGTTGGAGAATGTTTGTAGGACACATGTTCACAGTTTCTTTATTTTACTGTATTATAGTTGGTCGGTGTTTTACAGTTTCGGTCATGTGGAAGTCGAGTTTTTGATTTGTCAGTATTTTCAGATTCAGGTTTTGTGGTCCATCTGTTTTGAATGTCGGTTATGTGATAGTTTGAGCTTGTGAAGTAGATGTGTACACACACACACACACACACACACACACACACACACACACTCTCGACATTTAATCACTGACTAAAACATGGCTGCTTAGTATGGAGAAGGTGATATAAAAATGTAAATTAGTTTGCACAAAATGTTTGAAAAAATGACATTTGTGTTTTGATTGCACTGAAGGATGAAAGGTGGTACAGTAAACTGATGTAAATAGTGAAGTTGAAAATAGATTTTGGACGGTTTCTAAAAGTGAGAGTTGGGAATCTTGAGGCAATGTTACAACTGCCTAATATACACAGACAACCCTCTCCTCCTCCCAACAAATCCAACACATGTGAGAGATGCAACCATATAGCCAAACTGGAGGCTAAGCTCTCTCAACTCAATACTGGCGTAACCAGTCAGGAGGAGAAGGAAACCACACTCACTACAATTCCAGTCTCACATAGACCTACCACGACAGCAAACCAAACACATAAACACACAAAAACATACTTGGAGGCTCTAAATAAAAATCTGCCTAAGCAGCAGAGACCTCCAAAGCAGACACCCAAGCAACCGCTACCCCAAAACAAAACACATGCAACACATAGCTCACAAAGCCAGTGTGCCGATAGTCACAGCCCTTAAGGCTAAACAACACACCTGATACACTTGTAATAGGTGACTCTATCATCAGGCACACTGATGTCCCGCTCACCAGGCTGAACAAGGAGAAGGTCACGGTGAGCTGCCTATCGGGTGCTAGGATCCGCCACATAACACAAGCACTCAGGTCACTCCAAGGCAAGTACAAATATGACTCGGTCATTGTCCATGCTGGTGTGAATGACCTGAGACGTACCTCCCTGGACTACATGAAAAGAGACATAGAGGAGCTCTCTGGGCATGTAGCCCAGGCCGGTATGACCCTGACCTTGAGTAGCATCTTACCCTCACCAAGAATGATGCCACAGTATGAAGACAAGATTATCAATTTCAACAACTGGCTTAAGTATTGGTGTCATTCAAAGGGGATCCAATGCCTGTCAGCCTGGGATGACATGCTCGACAAGCCATGATGCTTCGCTACGGACGGCTTGCACCTGTCACCCCTGGGCTTTCGGATATTGGCAAAGGCTCTTGCTACCCCCATAGTGCCTTTTTTAGGCAAGGCTCAAAAGACAAACCCACCTCCATAGGTATCACAAGGGATAAGAAACTGAGTAATGCTACTCAACGTCAGAAGTCTAAACCTCAAGATGCACGCACTCGAAACTCTCCTTAGCATGGAGAACATAGATATCTGTGCAGTAACAGAAACCTGGTTCAAGGCTCTCGAGAGCACCCCAGCACTACCAGGTTATACCTCATACCATGCTTTTCGGCCCCAAAACTTGGACCGAACCACAAAAGGAGGGGGAGTATCAATATTCGTCAGATACCCACACCTCCAGGTTGGTGACACAGCACGAAGCATCAGAGACTATCCATGTGCAACTAACAGTGGGTAAAACTGCCTTCCAGTTTATAGCCTGCTACAGACCACCCTCCCAAACCCAGGAACCCCACTCGGCCTTCCTGAGAACACTGGAAAATATGAAGGTCTCTCCAAACACCATTATATTGTGTGACTTCAACTAACCAACCATAGACTGGGAGCATTACTCTAGCTCCAACACCCTAGCCCAAAGGTTCCTAGAATTTATAAACTCAAATGCTATGGAACAACTTGTTACCACTCCCACAAGAGGGGAAAACATACTGGACCTGATCATCACCAACATTGGGGACTCTATGCTCCAGACCAGAAGTGTATCCCTCACTGGTAAGATCAGACCATAAACTAATCTCACTGGATATTCACATCCCGACCCCACCCCATGCCCAGAAAACCACAGTGGAAAACTTCTCTAAAGCAAATTTCACACTCCTCAAAACCGAGGTGGAATCCTTCAAAGCCCCCGGGCCTCTGGATATCTGCCCAGACCACAAAATCCTTTATAAACGCATTCTATGAACACCTTCAGGAATGCATGGATCATGCAATCCCAAATAAAACCAAGACCCAATCCTCCAAAGGCAGACGTCCTGTCTGGTGGACCCCAGCCATAAACAAACTATACAATAGATGGAGGAAGCTACTACATGACAGAGCAAAATCCCAAAAAGGGAAGGCATCTCTGATCAGTATTAGCAAAAACTACAGGCACTCATAAAATCGTCTAAGGCCAGCTTCGAGAGAAAAATTGCACAGGACACTAAGGATAATCACAAGGCTTTCTTTAGTTATGTTAGGAACCTGGGTTGAATTCCCAGATATGCTCAGAATTAGTCCAAAATGACAAAAATACACCAAACCCACATACATTGCCAACATCCTAGCTGACAGGTTCAGCGCAAACTTCTCCCCACCAAAAGGGCTAATATCTATCCCAGCAGAGTGCTGCTCCCTGACACCTCAGATGCTCAGGTAAGAGCTGCCCTCTCCAAAGCAAGAAACACAGCATCAATGGGACCAGACGGTGTCCCGGGCTGCGCCCTACATGAACTCCAAGAAGAGCTAAACCCAAACCTAAAACTACTGTTCAATCTCAGCCTTACTACAGGATATGTACCCAAAGAGTGGCGTACAGCAACAGTGGTCCCTCTCCACAAAGGTGGTGCCTCAACGGATCCTGGAAACTATCGCCCCATAAGTCTCACTAGCTTGGTCTGCAAAGCTATGGAAAGGATCATCATGGACCTCATAAATAAAGATATTGGGGACCTACAGACACTGGATCCTACCCAGTTCGGCTTTGTTAAGGGCAGATCCTGCCTCTTAAACCTGGTCAATTTCTTTGAAACAGTCACCAAGGCCATTGACAAGGGGAAGGTGGTCCACACAGCCTACCTGGACCTCGCAAAAGCCTTCGATACAATACCCCACTCGGGCATTATAGATAAGCTCACCAGCTTAAATATAAACCCCTATGTCACTAGATGGGTTGCAAACTGGCTCAAGGACAGAACCCACATGGTTAGAATAGCTGGAGCCATGTCAGACTCCAAACCAGTTACAAGTGGCGTCCCACAAGGCTCAGTCTTGGGACCTCTCTTGTTCAGTATATATTTCTCGGAGGTACAGGCCAACATGGAAGGACTGTGGCTGACCAAGTTCGCAGATGACTGCAAACTGGGCACCGTAATAGACTCTCCAGCTGACACAAGCATCCTCCAAAAGGGCCTCATAGAAACAGACAACTGGTGCCAGAGCCATGGCCTCAAGCTAAATGCCAAAAAGTGTATAGTCATCCCCTTTGGCAAAAACAAAGTGCCCACAAATTACCACATAGGTGGTAATCCATTAAGTACAGAAGAAGTAATTAGGGACCTGGGGACCCAAGTTGATAGCAGTCTCTCATTTGACAACCACGTGGCCAAAGTGGTTAGAAAAACATTTTATATAGCCCACCTAATCATGAAGGGATTCACATCTAGATCAGGGGAGGTCATCGTGCCTCTTTACTCATCCCTCGTCAGGCCCATAAATTGAGTACAATGCCCCTTTTGGGATGTACCTTACCAGACACCTGCAGCAACTGGAAAGACCCCAAAAGTACCTCACCAAGAGGATCAAGGGGCTCAAACAGAATGCCGTATGCTGCCCGGTTAAAGAAACTCCAGCTCTACTCAGTGGCATACCACCTGCTCAGAGGCGAGCTGTGCCTGACTTATAAAGCCATGTCCAACCCGGAATTAATGGACATGCTGCACCTCAGAAAATCCAAATCCCATCGAGCTACGCGCTCAAGGGACTTAAACCTCAGCACTGAAATAAATAGGACATGCTGGAGGGACAGATTCATAACCCAGAGGCTCCCTTCACTCTGGAATAAAATCCCAGTCCAGGTTAGGCAGAGTCCCTCATTGACTCTCTTCAAGAGGAATCTTGATGAGTGGATGGGAGATCGTAGGTTTACCCCGGGTATCACTTCTGTGTCACTGTTAGACAGAAGCGCAGTATACTAACCTCGAAAAAGGGCATAGCAAAATTAATTTAAAATGGGTGGCGAAAGCCATACACACTCTGGCTAGGCTTATAAATGCCCTAGGGCAGATAGCCTAGTATGAACCTATGAACCTAAAGAGGGAGAAGATGTTACTAGTGATGTTGCAGAGAGTGGAGTAATTTGTTGAATCATCAAGGCACGGTGGTGCAGCAGTAGCGTTGTTGCCTCACAGCAAGAGGTTCTCCCATTCAATTCTCTGCTTGGGTTGGGAGTGCCTTCTTTATGGAGTCTGCATGTCATCCCCGCAGTCGAGTGGGCGTTCGAAAGACATGCGTTGAATGGGTGTGCCTTCGTTGAAGGTTGGACGTCGGGCTGGCAACTTGACACCATAAAAAAAAAACAGCTGCCAATCATTAGCAGACTGGAGTTCTGCTGTGGTGACCCCTAACCGGGAAAAGCCAAAAGACTAACAACAACAAACAACATCAAGGTAATGTTAACTTAGACAATATTGGTATGACTGTCTCTTTGGCGTTGAGAGAGAGAGAGAGAGAAATGAAGGCCTGTTTGTAACCCATATGTCCTGAATTCCTTTAGCAATTAAGGTGCTTGAGAACCTAGGTGGAGTGTAATGTGAAGGACCCCCCTTCCAGGAAGAGCAGTGGAGTGTCTTGGTGTCTATCACTCCCCTGAGGATAGTGCTGTAATCTGACAGCAGATTGCCAATGAAGCAGGCATGGTGGGAGAAGATGGGAGCTGTTACTGCATATGATGAGAGTGATATCGAGCAGTCCTGCATAAATTGTAGCATAACAGAATCCCTGGCTTACTAAGCATTATATTTGATGCTTCTAGGTTGCTGTGCTCCTTGTTTTGATTTCCTCCTCTTAACCTGTTGATAGCTCTTGGTGTTTCTAGCCCCAGAGCAGATAGTACTGTGGCTACTGAAGTTAGGACCAATTGAAACGACACCAAGCAGCCGTTTTTCAGCTGGTATGATGTGTAGAGGGGAGGAAGAAAAGAGAGAAAATAGTTGTGAAGTGTTAAGGAAAGATAATAAATAGGAAGATATAAGAGAGGAAGAAGATGGAAAGGAAAAAGTTGAAAGAAAAAAGCTTCATTTGTGTTAGTGAAATATAGGAAAGGATGAATGAAATACTAAGAATTCAGAAAAGTTCAAAGGGTAATTTTTCAATTTTGAGATTAAGGAAAAGAATGGAAGAAGTTAAGGTCTCAAAGATCTATGTTGATTTTTCAAATTAAGTGAATGTCAATAATATAAAGTGAGGTTAGATATTTGTGGTGCTGCAGGTATTCCGAAAATTTAGTCAAGACGTTATTTGTTTACTGGAAATCAGGTTTGTAATGAGTAACACAAAAGTATACACAAGTATAGGGTAGAGAAATGGTATAGAGCATGAGGAAGGAGGAATGTTCTGGAAATTGTATCATGGTTAGTGATGCAAACATACAGGTGTTGAATTTAACAGTAGGTATTCCTGGGAGAGTGTTAGTTTTGGATATTAAGATAGCTGTAGTATAGTTTCTAGACAAACATCCTGAATATACACTTGGTAACTATTTTTAATCTTTACCTCCATGTGGATCCACTGCACAGCGGATAGCGTTGCTACCTCTCACAGCAGGAGGTTCTCTGGTTTGATTCTCACCTGTGGTGCTTTCTGTGCAGAGTTTGCATGTCTTCCTGATGTTTGCCTCTGTTTCCCCGGGTGCTCCGGTTTCTTCCCACATTCCAAAGACGTGCAGTAGGTGGACGGGACAGTCTAAATTGGCCATAGGTGTGAATATGCATGCAAGTGTCTGTGGTATGGAAGAACAGCCATGGCAGGGCTAGCCATCCTGGCAGTGTGTGAACCTTTGCTGTAGATGATTGTCACTGATGAAATGACAGTCCGATCCCATGCACAAAAATGGAAAAAGTTGTTGTGGATGGCATAACAGTTCTCCCAATTTCAGTTTGGACACTTCGTCTCATTTAATAATACTGTGTGTAATTTAGACATGAAGCCCTTGACAAAAACTTTTCAATCTATAATCTCCTTTATCCAACTAATCTACTCTAATTCAGAGAATAATTATGTTGCTGATATAATAAAATCCTGAGTTTTGCTTAACACTGTATTAACTAACTGTAAGATCTTTGACAGCTGGATGTTTGTTGAACTCCCTTTTAGAATAATTTTAGACATCTTCTATCATTTGATTGCAGTATTTTAATGGAACACAGGAGAACTTCTGTCTTAGAAAGAGGGTTTGTTTGTTTCACTTTGTGCCCTCAACTGACATAAATGTCACCACCATAGGCTTTATGCAGGAAGAGGCAAATATTTTTTGCATGCCTAACCAGAGTACTTTTACCGAATACAGTTTCTTAAATCCCCTTTGGGGTAGAAAACTCCATTCGAGCAATATATTCAGACATCTTCAGCCAGCATTATCTTCCATACTGACTGATGAGATTACATTTGCAGTCTAACAAAGTCTGAAACAAGAGTTGCCATCCAATATACGTTTACATCTGGGAATCCCAGATCTACTCTTACCCCACATTCCTTTTAATAACGCCATTTGTCATACCACTGTTGGCCTCTACCCATCCCATAAAAATTATTTCATCCACCAAGTCAGTTTATTCATAGGAAGAATGGCCCAAAATGCTCACATGACATATAGGAAATGGGAGTATAAAATACTGGAATGCTTGCAGTCTGGTTCAAGTCTGAAACTACCTGCACCACTTTCTAAAATAACTTTTTGATATTCAGTGTGGTTTTCTCGTATGTAAAGTACTTTGATTGGTTTATTGTCTCCACTAGCCAAACTTCAGGGCAACTTTTATATACCTATAAAAATGGATATTCTGAAATTCTAAACATGCAATCATTTGCAAGTTACTTGGGAGCCCAGGTTGATAGCAAACTGACTTTTGACCACCATAATGCCTCCATTGTTTGGAAAGCTTTCTACATGGCCCACCTCATTAGTAAGGGCATCTCATCCAGGAACAAGGTGGTCATAACATTCCTTTATTCTTCCCTTATAAGACCAATTCTTGAATACAATGCCCCTTTTGGCATGTACCACACAAAGCACATGCAGCAGCTGGAGAGACCACATAGATTCCTCACCTAGGGAATCAAGGGCCTCAAACATCTACCCTACACAGGCTAAAAGCCCTGTCCCTCTACTCAGTCTCCTACAGACTCCACAGAAGTGACCTCTGTCTGACATACAAAGCAATCTCAGACCCCGCCCGATGGGACTGCTGCATATCCACAAGTCAGGCTCCACCAGAGTAACCCGCACATGAGACCTCAACCTAGCCTGTGACATTAATAGGACTTGGTGGGACAGATTTGTGTCTCAGAGACCTCCCCCTTTTGTGGAATAGACTCCATCTCTACGTAAAGCAGAGTACCTCATTAAACCTTTTAAGCACAACCTTGATAACTGGATGGGGAACAGAAAATACATTCCTGGGATTCCACTTGTGTCCCTGCTGGAGAGTGGCGTAGGGTGCTGACTTGTTGGAACATGGGCAAAATTTTTGGCTAGGCTTGTAAGGGCCTCAGAGCCAATAGCCTAGTAACTTCCTATGATCAAAGTCCTGTGTTCCCGTATAAAGCTACATTGGTCTAAATTAATTAAACCAAGGGAAAGCAAACTCCTCGCTTTCCTTTTAACTAGGATGGGTAAAAAGGTTTTATAATTGTGGTTCAGCATAAATGTACATCTGGAGGAGGATGGAACAAGAGACTCCTACCAGGCACACTGATGTTCCACTCACCAGGCTAAGCAAGGAGAATGTTACTGTCAGCTGCCTGTCTGGTGCCAGGATCCGCCACATAACGCACGCACTCTGGTCACTCTACAACGAGTTCAAGTATGATTCTGTCATTGTCCATGTTGGTGTGAATGACCTGAGACGTACCTCCCTGGACTACATTAAGAGACATGGAGAAGCTTCTCCGATCTTGTAGTCCAGGCATGTATGACCTTAGCCCTGAGTAGCATCCTGCTATCACCCAGAATGATACCACAGTACAAGGACAAAACAATTGACTTTAACAATTGGCTAAGCTTTTGGTGTCATTCTAAGGGAATCCAGTATCTGTCTGCCTGGGATGACATGATCGACAAACCACAATGCTTTGCCAGAGATGGCATGCACCTTTCACCCTTGGGATTCCGGATACTGGCAAAGGCTCTTGCCACCCCTATAGCGCCTTTTTTAGGCATGGTTCACATGACAAATTCACTACCTTAACAGGTACAAGCAAGCAAAATCTGAGGGTAATGCTACTCAATGCTAGAAGTCTAAACCTCAAAATGCACTCACTCGAGGCACTCCTTAAAATGGAGAACATCGACATCTGTGCAGTGACAGAGACCTGGTTCAAAGCTCCAGAGAGCACCCCTGCATTACCAGGCTATAATTCATACCACACCTTTCAGCCACCTAACCCGGACCGAAACACTAAAGGGGGAGGCGTGTCCATATTCATTAAGGATATCCACACCTCCAAGCTAGTTGCTCAGCATAATGTATCCAAGATTATCCAAGTTCAACTAACTCTGGGCAAGACCGCAATCCAGATTGTAGCTTGCTCCAGACCCCCCGCCACGCCCCAGGATTCCCACTACTCTTTTCTTGATACACTGGAAAATATTAGGGTGCATCCCAACACCCTAATAATGGGTGATTTCAACTACCCCATCATTAACTGGGAAAACTACTCATGTACCAAGTCTTTTGCTCACCGTTTTCTGGAATTCATAAATTCCAACGCCTTGGATCAACTTATCCACACCCACACCAGGGCCAGCTATATCCTAGACCTGGTCATCACCAACATGGGCAACCGGTGTTCCACGCCAGAGGTCAATTCCTCGTTGGTCAGTTCTGACCACAAGCTAATCATCCTAGACATCCACATCCTTCCCCCATCCCCCATTAGGGAAACAACCATAAAAAGTTTTCCATAGCCAACTTCACGCTTCTTAAGACAGAAGTGGCAAACTTCACGACACCCATGCAGATGGACAATATAGGTACGACTGCTGAATCCTACACAAATGCACTTTATAAGCACTTACACGAGTGCATGGATCGTGCTATCCCCAACAGAACCAAGCTGCTATCCTCCAAAAAAAGGAAACCAATCTGATGGTCTTCTGCCATAAATAAACTCTACAACAGAAGAAAGAAACTGTTGCAAAAAAGAGTAAAATCCCATGATTGGAGGAACTCCCTGGTCAGCCTCCGTAAGAAGCTGAGATCCCTCATAAAGTACTCCAAAGCTAGTTATGAAAACAAAATCGCCACTGATTCTAAAGACAACCACAAAGCATTCTGTAGCTATGTCAAGAATCTCCATGGCAACACTCGGATCTGCTCTGAGTTGCAGCACAATGGCACTAAATATACAGAACCAACTGATATTGCCAACATCCTGGCAGATAACTTCACCCCCCTCTCACCCCCTAAAGGGCCTATCTCTATACCAGAAGAATGCAAAGTTCCTGTAATCACAGCTGCACAGGTAAAAACCTCACTCTCCAAAGCCAAGAACACAGCATCTGTGGACCTGACAACATCCCAGGCTGCCTTCTACACTTACTGCAGAATGAACTGGCACCCCACCTAGGTACCATGTTCAGTCATAGCCTCACCTCAGACTTTGTGGCCATTGAATGGCGCACCACGACGGTTATCCCACTCCACAAAGGGGGAGCCACGACAGACCCTGGGAAATACTGCCCCTTTAGCCTGAAGAGCCTGGTCTGCAAGGCCATGGAACGTATCATCATGGAACCCATAAACAAAGACATTGGAGATCTCCAACCTCTGGACCCCACACAGTTGGGTTTGTAAAAGGCAGATCATGTCTCCTAAACCTGTAGACTTCTTTGAAGCGGTGACCAAAGCCATAGATGAGGGTAAGGTGGTTCACACAGCCTATCTAGGTCTCGTCAAGGAGTTCAACACCATCCCCCACTCTGGAATTATAGATAAACTCACTAAACTAGGTATACATCTGTATGTCACAAGATGGGTTGCCAACTGGCTTACTTACAGAACCCACACTGTGAAAGTAGCAGACTCTAAATTAGACTTCAGACCAGTGACAAGTGGCGTACCACAGGGTTCAGTCCTGGGTCCTCTCCTGTTTGGTATTTACTTCTCTGAAGTACAGGCTAACACAGAAGGTCTTTGGCTAACTAAGTTCGCAGATGACTGCAAACTTGGAGCCATAATCGAAACACCTAACGATGTGGGCATTCTACAAAAGGGCCTAACTGAGACAGATGCCTGGTGTCAAAGCCATGGTCTCAAGCTCAATGCCAAAAAGTGCATGGTCATCCCCTTTGGTAAGAGTTCTGTACCCATGAACTTACCACATAGGCGGTAGTCTACTTAACACCAAAAGTGTGATGAGACCTTGGGACATAGGTGGACAGTAGTCTCTCATTTGATAATCACATTGCCACAGTGGTCAGGAAACCCTTCTATGTGGCACACCATCACAAAAGGTTTCTCATCCAGAAAAAGAGGTCATTTTTCCCCTCTCCTTGCGACATCTACAACAACTGGAAAGGCTGCAGAAATACCTCACAAAAAGGATTACTGGCCTCAAACAGATGCCCTACGCAGACCGTCTAAAAAAACTACAGGTTTACTCCGTCGCATATCGCCTACTCAGAGGTGATCTCTGCCTAGCATACAAAGCTGTGTCAAACCCAGAGCTGTTGGACATGCTCCACTTAAAAAAATCCCAATCCCTACGAGCTACACTCTCTAGGGACCTAAACCTTGTCACCACAATAAACAGAACATGATGTGGGGATAGATTCCTGTCCCAGAGACTTCCCATACTCTGGAACAGACTACCTATCTATGTCAGACAGAGCTCCTCATTAGCACTCTTCAAGAAAAATCCTGATGATTGGATGGGAAATATGAAATTCACCCCGGGGATCACTTCTGTGTGTCTGCTTGACAGGGGCACAGGAAAATAATTTTCTTGGGTGGCGAAAGCCAGGGTTTCCTTTTTGGCTAGGCTTATATAGGCCGTAGGGCCAATAGCCTAGCACCTACCTATGAACCTTTTTAGGTTAACATTATAAAAAGCATGATAGCCCTATGACAAGAGCTGGGTCTGTTCTGGCCCTGGAGCCGTTGGTTTATCAAGATAATGCATGTATTACACAAGTCTTTACTTCAGAAATTTCCATATGACTGTTGTATTCCATCTGTTCCAGGGGATTTCACAGCAGCTTTCTCCTTTAAGGTGCTCTCAGTAGGTTGTGTAAATTGTTGAGCCAGAAGTTCATTTAGTTGTGGAAAAGTCAGCCCTTCCCAAAATTACGTTACATTGAATAGGGGGTATAATTCATGCCCTTCTGGTGTGTTTTACAGTAATCCCTAAACACTCCAAG
Source organism: Protopterus annectens (assembly GCF_019279795.1). Lineage (NCBI taxonomy): Eukaryota > Metazoa > Chordata > Ceratodontiformes > Protopteridae > Protopterus > Protopterus annectens. The sequence goes on along the minus strand of NC_056751.1, from coordinate 121,793,950 downwards.
AATTTCTTCCAGTGCCCTAATAGTGTCCTGTCTGCCTTCTGCTGCTGAAGTCAAACTGACATTGATTTCATCTTTTTAGAAGCATCAGCAATACACAACCATCTTACTGTTACACTGGAGGGTGTGTAAATATCATTGCATACAAGTTATTGTGAGGTGTCATTTGAAACATGAGCCACAAAGGATTGCTGAAAGGAAAGAGGTAATGATCATGTGGGATCAATCAGTACCAGCAGTTGAAGTTGAACAAGAAAAACAAATTTAGTAGTCCAAGAAAAGAATACTTGCATAGATTATCAAAATTGCTAGACCCAGTGAATATAGTGTACATAAACATCATAAAGTTAAAAGAAACACCAAGGCATAAAAGCAGAAGTTAGAGCAGTATAAGTAAAGATTCTCTGGTAGCTACAGTAGTGGCAGGATCAGCTGGGCTAATTAAAAAAAATAAAAATTCTAAACCTTCTTAAATAAGATAACCCCATAAAGGGCCTAAAGGTGATGTATGGACTCAGTTACCCAGAACTTCTTTGCCACCAATCCTAAAGCTACCATCACTGTTCATTGTGAATGCTCTTTTGCTGTGCTGAATACCTAGCCATTAGATAACTGCCCCATTGTTGTCTTTTTTTTCTTTTGGTCGTCTTCTCTTTCGGTTATTTGGAGTTCTTGTCATCCAAGAAGGGAAGATGTCAGTGTTGGGGGGCAAATTTCCCATAAAGATAGTCATGAACAGTGTCTTTTTTGTTTGGGTGTTTCCACAACCATACATCTTATAGCATTTGTAAGGTGCTTGTGCCTAAGACTGTTAGAAGCTGTTATTTTCCCTAGCCATCTGTCTCGAGAACTAGAGGCTTAAACTGTTAGCCCAGGGTAGCATGGTAGAATCTATTAACCCCGAGGGGCCATTAATTAAGAAGGCCAAGAAATCTCAGCTAGATTCTTTGGCTGTCCAGCCTCCACTGGACGTTTTTCTAGAAGTGAGTGATAGCTCTTTAGGCCGTCTGGTGTCTGTCAGATTCCTCTGCCTCGACCCCACTGGAGGCTGCCATGGATCCTTTATTTCACATCCTCTGAGGCTTTGCAGGCATCTGCTCCAGACATTAAGGGGGAACTGCTGTTGATTTTCTCAGAGGACCTAGAGGGATTCTGCAGGTTCTGGTCAAGGATGAGATTTCAGGTACTCTTACTGAATCCCATCAAGGTTCGGAACCTCCAGTGTTTACTTTTGCTGATATCCCTACAAAGAAAAAACACAAGAGTAAGCATTCTTCTGTATGCCCCTAAGGATCCCCAAAGAGAATGTGAGGAATTTACTCAGGGCTTGATTAATGACTTAATGGCCCTGAAGCCTCTCCAAGGGGTTTCTGTGCCAACTCCCCCCTTGGACGTCAACTTCTTCCAAACGGACTAGCGAACCCGATTCCTCTAATGAGGAGTCAGAGTCTATTGATGGGTCTTTGCCTTACTCTTCCAGATGCCTTTGCCTTACGGTTCTGATGAACAATAGTCCATTAGTCCTGAGTCTTCTTTTGAGCAATTGTCTTTTAGGGCACTATATGTAGAATGATGGAGTACTTTTAACTGGGATTCTTCTCTGTGCCTGATGTTCCAAAAAGGTACTATGAGCTGCTTCAGGTGGGCACTCCTAAACTTTCTGCAGTACCTCCTGTGTTGGCTGCATTGTTAAATGCCTTTATAACCTCTTTTAAGTCTCCTCATTCTCTGCCTCCTGCTCTAAAGAAACCCGATAGGTTCTGTAAGGTTCTTGAGCATTGTCAATTCTTATTTGTGTTCTTACGCTGACCTTGCTATCGTGTCAGTCTGCTGTGACAAGCCTTCTAAACTTTTGCCCTCTTCTAAGCTTCTACCTTCAGGTAAGGTTAGTAGTGGAATGGGGGGAATTTGTTAGAAGGTTTATACTGCTTCTGCTTTGGTCTTTTGGGCCAACAATTACCAGACCCACATGGCCAGATATGCTCTGGCCTTGATTGCTCAGGCTTGTTAGGTTATTTCCAACCTTCCTGATTCTGAAGCAAAATCTTCTGCTCTGTCTATTTTGGGTTCTGCCTCTCGGGTGTCTCGACATTCTGTCAGGAGCAGCTATGATGCTGCTGCTGCTTTTGGATCTGTCATGAGGCATTATTCTTGGCTTTGTCTGTAGTCATTACCTGAAGACATTAAGGCCAAGTTGCTGGAAGAACCTTTGGATAATAAAAATCTCTTTGGAACTGCTGCCACTGCTATCTTTAAGTCACTTCAAGAAAAAGGTAAAGCTTTGCAGGACCTTAAACATATTTGTGTGTCCCCTATCCCCAAGATCCAGAAGCACTATCCTACTAGGTCTGCTTTGTTTTTTTAGGCAAGCCTCATCGGGCCAATAAAGACATGGGTGGTAGGTGAGCTCCTTCTGCTAAGACTGTCTCCTGTGTGTCATAAGCCTCATTTATCTGACAAGCCTGCTTCTCTTTGATATCTTGCCCTCCACCCCCCCACCCCTCCGCCAGGTTCCTTTTGTCCCTTTGGCTCAACTTCTGCCTTCCAAACTGGCATTTCATCACCTTAGATTCTTGGGTTCTATCATCTTTACTTCTTGGTGTGGAAGTCTCTCCCTCCTTTTTCATTGATTTCCCAACCTCCTCCTGGAACAAGTTTCTCATTTCTCAGAGGTCCTTCAGTCACAGGTGAACCAGGTAACTATTCAGCCTGTCCCTTCCCAACTTGGAAAGGGATTTTACTCCAGGATGTTCCTGATCCCTTGAAAGGAGGGCACTTGAAGACCTAATGTGGAGCTCTCCTTGCTCAGCACCTTTCTCAAGGTTCCTTCTTTTCAGATGCTTTCTCTTCAAACCCTACTTCCCCTTGTACTACCTCAGGCTTTTTTGGTGTCCTTGGATCTGAATGATGCTTACCTTCACATTCATCCTCTTTTTTGAGAAGTTTTTATGTTTCTCTGTTTCTTCCTCTCACTTTCCATTCTCTGCTTTATCCTTTGGCATCTACTGCCCCAAGCTTACCTCTCAACCTCTTAGAGCAAGAAATCTAGACAAAACCATAAACAAAAATGGGGCAAAAGCCCATGAATAAGGACAATTTTTAAGTATTGCTCTTATAAACTTAGAAATTTGATAGAATAACAGGTTTTGCATTAGCATGACTTTTCTGAAGGGTATGAAGTCTGAAACGCAAATTTCTGTCATTTTCTTTATTAACTTTAATCTTTAATTATTTGCCACTAATCTGCCAAAAACACAATTTTTTGAAAAAAATGGACCAAAAATATGCGGCAAAAATCTGTACAGTTGAAGAGGGTATGGCTAGGGTATTCACAAAATGCTTAGCTTCTGTGATTGCCTTTTGCAGGCAACAAGGCATTCAGATTTTTCCTTATCTAGATGACCTGTTGCTTCTGGCTCCTTCTCCCAGTTGCCAGATACAGGATCTGGAGTTCACCATATCTCTCCTTAAAAGTCTCTGGGTCACTATCAACTTCCAAAAGTCTGTCCTTACTCCTTTTCAGGATCATGTGTATCTGGGTTTCAGGATTCAGACACTGTCAATGTTGGCCTCTCATCCACCTCTAAAAGTTCTGTCCCAACACTGCTTTCTTTCAATCTCTTCTTCCTCTGTCTGCTATTCCAGCCAGATAATTTCTTTGAGTCCTGGGATTCAGGACCTCTTGTATTGCAATGCTCCCTCTTCCCAGACTGCACATAGGGAAGCTTCAGTGGTACCTCAAGTCAGTTTGATTTCAGCATTGCCACCCTCTGGATTTCAGAGCGCCTCTCCTTCCTTGTCTAAAGCGGGATTTTGAGTGGTGGATTCCGCAACTTACCTTCAACCAGGCCTTCCTTTCCAGCCTTTGGTTCCTTCTCAAGAACTGTTCACTGACACTTCAGACATTGGGTGAGGGGCTTCCTGTGGTCACCTGACAGTTTAAAGCCTCTGCCCCCCCCCTATCAGAAGTCAAACCGTTATCAACATCAAAGAGAGGAGATCTCTGATTCTGGCCATTTAGGCTTTTCAACCTGTGCTCTCTCAAGGCCTTCTGAAGGTTTACACGAACAACACTTCAGTGATATGGTAAGCCAACAAGCAGTGAGGCACAAAGTCTTACCTTCTCTACAGGCTGGCTGTTCAGGCATAGGATCTCTGTGTCTCAGTTATCAGTTGACTCTTCAAGCAGTGTATACTCCATCGAAGCACAATCAGATAGCGGACACTTTGAGCAGGTTCGCAACACAAGCGGATGCTTCACAGAGACATATTTCTGGATATAGTCCATAAGTGGGGTACTCTTCAGATAGATCTTTTTGCCTCCCCTCTGAACAGGAAGGTGTCTCTGTTCTTTTCCAGAGTGCTATGTCACCTGGTGTGGAAGACTGATGCCCTTTCTTGTCCTTGGAAGGGGTTGTTTCTCTATGCCTTCCCTCCCCTTTGTCTACTTCCAAGAGTCTTACAGAAGATTCAGCTGGACTCTCCACAAATCTTGCTAATGACGCTCTTTTGGCCAAGACTGCACTGGTTCCCCCTCTTAATGCATCTGGCCAGGAGTAGTTACCACAAGTTAGCAAACCAGTTGGACCTCCTCACACAGGACAAGGGGTCTTGCATACATCCAAACTTGTCCACTCTTCAGCTGCTGTGGTTGATAGGGTTTTTGATCCCTTTTTGACACACCTTTTCTGTGGAAGTGCTCAGGGTTTCGCAGGAGGCAAGAAAACCTGCAACCAGAAAGTTTTATTTGTCAAAATGAATGAGTTTTCTGTCAGGTGCCATACTGATAACAGGACACTTTTTCAGTGGGGGCCCCTCTGGTTCTCTCCTATTTGTGTGAGTTGTTTCATCTGGCTTGGCCTATTCTTTGGTAATGGCCCATTTGTTAGCTATTTCTGCCTGTCTGCCCTTGAATCCTCCTTTGGCTTCTTGCTTTGAAGTCACAGTTTCTTAAAGACACCCTGCATCTTAGGCCCACAAGCAAGCCTGTTCCTCCTCCTTGGGACCCAGGCTCCTTTTGAGCTTCCAGGTTCAGCTTCTCTGCAACATTGTACCTGTAAGGCTGTGTTATTGCTCGCTCTTACTTCACTCGGAGGGCTTCTGAGCATCAGGCCCTTATGACATCCCACTTTTTTAGTTTTTCACAGGGACGGGGTGTCCCTTCATACTAATCCTTTTTTATGCCCAAGGTGGTTAATGATTTGACTTTGAGTCAGGCAGTACAACTCCTTTTTTCTTTCTCCTCAGTCTGCTAGTGAGAGGGTCATTCATGTCATGGATTTGCACAGACAGCTCAGGCATTATTAGGATAAAACTAAGACCATTCATTAGTCTGACCAGCTTTTTGTTTCTTATCATTCCAAGACGTTGGATTTGGCTGTTTCTAAGCAAACCATCTCCTCCTGGATACCCAAGGCCATTTCTTTTTGTTGTTCTTTGCATGGCAAGTGTCTGCTTACATCAGTCAGAGCTCACATCACTAGGGTTGTTGCCTCTTTTGGTGCTTTCTTCAAGGGATTGGATAGCAGTTTTAGACGGTTCTCTTCTGGGGCAGTTCACTTCTCAGTAACTGCATCCATTTGTCACCTGTATCCCCTACATCCTGAACAGGGAGCATGTGTGTGAAATACAGTGCATACAAGATCTAAAGGCTTTGATATACAGCCCATATGTCGGGCTGTCCCTGCCAGTAGATCCCTAAGGTGAAGAATACTGCAACAGTGAGAGGAGGACATCTACTGTTATGGTAAGATTATGTAGAACTGTATCATCCATCAATATCTGTTCTGAGAATGCCTTGTAAGCCAGACACAGATAACCTCTTAGCAGTCTGTAGGATATTGAGTATAGTGACAGACCTTTGAGTCTGTCCATGTAGGGACATATTGTTTAGGCTTTTTGTCTTTTAAGCAAGGTGTCTCTGTTGGCATTCCAGTTGTTGTATGTGTCTGGACAGATACATGCCAAAGGAGAGATTATACACATTGACTGGTTTAATGAGGGCTGAGTAAAAGATGATGATGACATCTCTAGATCTATTCACATCACTTTTTTTTTTAGCTGTGTAATATAGAAGGACTTTCTTGTGACAATGGGCGCACATAGGTTGGAAGTTAGGTCACTGTTCATGTAAGTTCCCAAATCCTAAAGAGCTGGGTCAACTCTTTGGGATGTGTTGTCAGTGTGGTAGTTCCCTGGGATAGATGACTCCCCAAAGTATACAGTAATATCTAGTTTTAGTTTCAGCCTATGATTTTGGCAGCAGTTGTTTGGGGCTAATCTTCCTGCTGAATGACCATGTCATTTGGGGATGCAATGATTGCTCCTAGCCAGCCGTCATCTGCAAACTTAGTCAGGCCAGATCTCCTTGTTATTGGCTTTTACTTCAGAGAAGTAGATACCAAACAGGAGACGTCCCAACACTGAACCCTGAGGGACTCCACTTGTGACTGATTTCTTTGTGGAGGTTTCTACCCCTATTTTGATCTCCTGCATCCTATCTGTGAGCCAGTTGGCAATCCAGTGGGTTTATTTAGCTTTCCTCCTATGCCTGAGTAGGGGATTATGTCAAAAGCATTGGCCAGGTTGAGGTATATTGTGTGTACTATTTTGCTTTCTTCCATTGCTTTAGCGGCCTTTTCAGAAAAGTCCACCAGCGTGAGTAAGCATGACCTGCCCCTGACAAATCCAAACTGAGACAGGTCCAAAGTTTGGAGGTTCCCTATATCCTTACTGATTAGTTCCACAAGTCTTTCCATGGCTTTGTGTGTAAATTTTGTCATACTTTATGGGTCTGTAAATGGTCCTCCCTTTTGCAGGAGAATAACTGTAGCTGTTCTCCATTTGGCTAGTACAAAACCTGTGTGGAGGCCAGGGTTGAACAGAGTTGTTAAGGGGTTGGCTAAGTAATGCATCATGCCTCATGCTATTTAAGGTACATCCAGGTATATTGTCTGGATTCATCAATGCAATATTTTAGCTTTTGATAGCGCTTATAGGACTTGGTCTTGTATGATAGTTGGAAGTGAGCCTGTTTCAAGTGTATCTTGTGGGATAGGTAGAGGGGGTGAGGGATAAAGTTTGAGCTGAATTTATTAACCAGTAGGTTCACTAAATCTTCAGTTTCAGGCTAGGTAACATTGTTCACAGTCAGCTCAGTACATTGCTGCATTGTGCTTCTAAGGTTATGAACATAACTAAAAAAGGCCTTGTGATAATCTTTGGCTTGGGTAGATATTTTTGCCTTAAACTTGGATGAACTTGGCAAATTTCAGCATCCAAGCCACTTGTCAGTTTACAGTAATTTGGGTCATAGTTAGGGCTTTATCTGTTTACACCACACAACTGTGTCAGAGTGGGTCCATATGATTTCATCAACAGCTTAATTCCTTGAATGCCTATTCATTGAACTCTTAATTGTCAAGCACCCTTATATTGAACATTTACATAATCTAAACTTTTTCCTAGGGAATGAAACTACTTGGCCACCAGATCAACTGTAACAAACAACACATTTTAAACTCTTAAAGGTGGAGGGCTTTGCCCCCCCCCAATTATATATATATATATATATATATATATATATACACACACACACACACACACACACACACACACACACACACACACACACACACACACACACACACTAAGCCTGAGATTCCACTATTTTGGAGAAAAGGGCAAATTTGTAATGGACAACTAATTCCCTTCCCTAGGAAAGTTTTGATGATGTAAACGTTCAATGAAAGGGTTTTTGATTAGGATTTGATGAGTAGGCATTCGCAGAATTAAGCTTTTGACAAAGTGATGTGAACCCCTTAGAGCACTTCCATTTTAAAGCCTACTGCAAACCTTTACAATTCACCCTCTCTCTCTTATATTTTAGCCCTTGAAAACCCTAGAGCATCTCTTAAACCAGCTTAGTTTTCTTCTTTCTGGACTCTGATGTAGAACTCAATCCCTTCCCTCTATTTAGAAGTTTGTTTAAGAAATCCATTCATTTAGAAGCTAAATGCTAGTGCTTCTGTGTAGTCAAATAGTCTTGTCTTACCCAGCGTTATATACAGTCCATGATATCTTACTCCAACCAATGAGAAATGAGGACCTACAACAAGCAGAGATTTGTTTACGTTATTATCCACTTGATGCAGGCACTTTATTTTATTTTTATTTATTTTAGGCACTTACTAATGTTTTTATCTTTTATTGTAGCTGGTTTTGACTGAAAAGGGATTGAAATAAATAATTAAATAAGCATGCAGGTAATTAACTAACTGACCGACCAACTTATCTGCAAAGTGGACTTGCTCAGCTGTGCTAAGGACATATGGATATCTTTAGAATCTCAATATTTTTTCTGTGTCTCAACTTTTCCTTGTATTCACATGATTTCTTTTGGCTTAGGTTGGGTAGCTGTAACCGCTCAGATGAATGACCATTTGGAATTACAGGCCTATGTTCCTGCAGGAAAAGGACTGATGGTGCGTCAGCCTCCTCTTTTACCCCACATAGTGAACATCAAAGGTGAGCGTATTCGAAAGTCACCAGCTTACAAAACAAAGAAGCCAGAACCACTAGTAGAAAACCTAAAGCACAAATCCTGAGGCAAAAAAAAAACCTATGAAAAATATTAAAGAACTAGAATTTTAAACGTGCAAAGTTCAGGAAGAGCATTGTATTGCTGTAATGGACACAAAGCTAATGTAATTATTTGCACAAATCTGTATATTGCCTTAGCAAACTATTTCTCACAGCTGTCACTACTCCAGTAAATGGATGATACAGGAAGAAGACAGGTGAATTCTGAACTCATTGTTAAAATTTCATGATGCAATAAACCATATATTTTGTTTTCGTTTAAGTTTTGACAGTTTTTATGTGAAATGTTAAGTTTGGATTTTTATATTGGATGAACCAGTTTAGGAAAGATCACACATTTTCTGTAATCTTATAATTAGTGATTTTTGCTTTGTTTTAAGCACTTAATCTTTGCAACTTTTTGACCTATGCAGATGAAATTTTTTAGTCCAGCGGTATTCTTGCTGTGTTTGTCTTTTTCAGATCTAGTTTTTGCTTTGACTGTTGCACTATTTTAGCCGAAGAGCTCACAGTAAGTGAGAGGGGGAATAACAGACTGCATGTGTCAGGTTTTATAGATGCTTTCTAGTCTGTTAATGTATATTCTTAAGAAGCCTAACCTTACATTCCCAGGGTAGTTTTTATTTTTTATTTAGTTCCCTTTCTTTGTGGTTATTTTGAAAACAAAGTACATTTTTGCCACTCATTGTCTGTTCTACTGATATACTTGCTCTGAGTTTGTTATCTAGGTAGCTGTTGGATAAAGTAGTGTACTTTTACACTCTAGCATGCTCTTTTCTGTGTTTTCACATCTAGAGGACAGGATTTTCCTTCTAGTATAAGCGGGGTGGTAGCCTGGTCTGTATAGGTTGGGGGTAACGCACTAGAGATTCCTGCATGTGATTGTTTTATTGGCTGGAAGGCTTATTAATCGGCTTACCTTGTTTTTAATGCCTTTATAAATTCTGCATAATTGAGTGGCTTTTGGCTCATTTATGCAAAGTGAAACACTTTTATTGAATAATCGTACTTTTATAAGATGTTTAAAGTACACTGTTGATATCTTGAATTACTCATTGCTTTTCCTTAAGTTTATTTCTGGTAGCATTCCACTCCGGACACTGTCTTACTGTGCTTTTACATTAGGAGGGCTGGGATTATTCATCTGGTGGCAGTAGGTGTTTGCCGGGTCTGCCCAAGTTGAGAAGCACACAAAAGGGGTCTATGTGTAGACCATTTTATTGGCCAGGGGGCTCAGTAGTCAGTTTACTGTATTTCCAGTCGTCTTTTGGCTTTTTCCAGGTCAAGGGTCGCCACAGCGAATCACCTGTCTGCTCATGATTGGCAGTGGAGTTTTACAGTGTCGGTTGCCAGCCCGGCGCCCAACCTTCCACAGAAGGCACAAACATGCACGCACTCATGCCTAGGGGTCAATTTACAGTGTCCAATCCACCTACAGCATGTCTTTGGGATGTAGGAGGAAACCCACGCGACCACAGGGAGGACATGCAAACTCCACACAGAAGGCATCCCAGCCGAAGATTGAATCAGAGAAACTCTTGCTGTGAGGTGGCAATTCTAACTGCTGGACCACCGCAGCCACCCAGTTTACTGTATTTCCAGTGTTTGTATAAATTAAGTACATTTGCATGGAGCTGCTTTGCCATTCTAGTGCCCTGTACAGATACAAACATCTGGTAACATTGCTTATTCTCTTTATACTGTGAAAACTTACTGAGCTACTTGTTATTTATTGATTTTTTTTGCCTTTCGAATCTTCAAGGTTCCAATTTGCCCAGGAGTGCTGAGAGTACACAAACAACACCACAGTGCCGTGGTACATCAACAAGCAAGGGGGGGACAAAGTCCTACATCCTATGCAGATTGGCTTTGTAGGCATGGGAGACTGCCCAACAGAGACAAGTATCCCTCCTAGCTATCTACATACCTTCAGCCGAGAATGTGATGGCAGACTCTCTAAGCAGGTCCATGACTCAATCCCACAAATGGATGTTAAACAGGGATGCATTTCTGGACCTGGTCCATTGATGAGGTATTCCTCAGGTGGACTTGTTTGCCTCCCCATGAACAGACAACTCCCAACTTTTATTGCACCAGGTTATTCACCCCTCAGGCATGGAAGGCGGATGCTATTTCCTTCAAGTGGAACGGGATGTTCGCTTATGCATTCCCCCTTCCCTCTTATACAAAAAGTTCTGATGAAGATTCAGAGAACAACCTCCAATCTTGTCTGTGACCTCCTTTTGGCCAAGGCAGTACTGGTCCCTTCTACATCATCTAGCCAAGGGCAGTCATCACAAGTTACCCCTCAGGATGGATCTACTCACACAGGAGAAAGGGATCTCTCATACACCCTCAAATATCCACCCTGAACCTTACTCTGGGTGATAGGTGTTGATTCCCTTTGGACACCTTATAATGAAGTGCTTCAGGTTCTGTAGGAGACCAGAAAATCCTATTTATACAAATGGAAAATATTCTCTGTAAGTTGTCTAAAACAAGACCTTCAACCACTATCTGTGGAGCCCCCAGTGGTTCTGTGTTACCTATGTGAATTGATGAACACTGGCTTGTCATTCTTTCATCAGGGCACACCTGTCTGCCATCTCAGCATGTTTCCCCTCTCTCTCCTCCTTTGGCTTCCAGGAAGTAGAGTTCTTTTTGAAAGGAGTTCTATACATTATATATATAATGTGTGTGCATGTATATATAATATACACACAAGTTTAAATGTTTACCTATGTAATACAGAGACTCTGGATGTCTGTACTCAGTGAGTCTGCTTTAAAATGTAACCACATAGGTAGTACAGTAAGGCCTCACTCATTCCAAACTGTATTTTTATTCCATTTTCTTTTGACTAAAGTAATTTCTCTCCACCTCTTCATTTTTGTATTGACATAGCTTATTATACCACACACATTCTTTCTCATATGTGCACAAACTTTAATTAAAAAATAAATGAAAAGCCTTCACAGTATGTCTTGTCCCTTTCGCTGTTGTACTTTTTTCAAGATGTGAACAATAAAACCCAGTAGCACAATGACAAGTGCCGGACCACCGATAGATTGATATCCAAAGTTTTTATTACAAAAATAGTAAGCGCTTTCGGCTGTATAATACCAGCCTTCATCAGACAATTTTAAAACACACATTGCATTACTTTTAAACCTTGTAGGTAATGAGCAATTAATTAATTAACCAATGATAGTATAGCTCATTAATATTCAGCATTAGTATACACCTTTTCACCGTAAGGTATCCATCTACCTATTTACATTTCAAATTGCCTGTGAACTAATGATTTAAAACCAACATATATACTATGTAAATATATTATGTATTAGAACTTACCTAAAATATAAATCTATAAAAGTCTATAATATAAAATATAAACATAAACATAAAATGTCACTACTAAGTAGCGATTGTTTAAGCCTAATTTTTAATATAAACATACTTACATATGCAATCAAACTTATAAATTGATTTACTTTATACTAAACCTATATGTATAAATAACTAGGATGAGAATCCGTCATCTGTTGAGAGCTCTAAGTTTTAATATACTAGTAATGGAGATAGAATCATTTAGTCCTGGAAATTGTGTGGCATTCAAATGAAAAAAAAAATTAGGCTTAAACAATCGCTACTTAGTAGTGACATTTTATGTTTGTTTATATTTTATATTTTAGACTTTTATAGATTTATATTTTAGGTATGTTCAATACATAATGTATTTGCATAGTATATATGTTAGTTTTAAATCATTAGTTCACAGGCAATTTGAAATGTAAATAGATTGATGGATACCTTACGGTGAAAAGGTGTATACTAATGCTGAATATTAATGAGCTATACTGTCATTGGTTAATTACTCATTACCTACAAGGTTTAAAAGTAATGCAATGTGTGTTTTAAAATTGTCTGATGAAGGCTGGTATTATACAGCCGAAAGCGCTTACTATTTTTGTAATAAAAACTTTGGATATCAATCTATCGGTGGTCCGGCACTTGTCATTTTGCTACTGGGTTTTATTGTTCAAAAGTTTGTGGTCGGTTGTGGTGTTATATTTTTTCAAGATGTATTTTGCTGTATTCTACACATTGTTTCAAACATGTAAACTTTAAAATCATTCTATGTCTTCCCTTACTGTGTTGAGTCTTCTCTATTTTCTGTACTACTCTCTTATTTTGTTTTGTTGTTCAGTTCCTCCCTGTCTACCCAACTTGGTCCTATTACTGTCTCTGCACTGTCTCACATCCTCAGCACCTAGGCACAGTTCCATTACTTTGTCTACCCTACCACTACCAGTGTAATTAGAATCACTATTTTCAAATTTACCCAGCAACCTCCCTCTGTTACTATAGTACTGAAATTTTCAATCACCATGGATAAGAACTCCAGGATAACTGACAAGTACTGATAGATGTCCTTGTATATCGCTGTTGCAGTATTCGTTACAGAAGGGATGTCCCGCCCTGGGCAGTCTGTTGCTCGGCCAGTATTAATAAGCTTAAAAGAGATCTTGTTTGCACCATACGTTATATTTATGCTCTCTGCACAGAACGTAGGGCATAAAAGGAATGTGCAGATACAACTACCTAGAACTTCTTTTGCCGCCAGTCTGTGTTTACCAGTTGGTTTGGATGCTTTGTTGCTGTACTGAATATTTGGCAACACCAGATAAGTGTCCCATTGGGGTTATTTATTTCTTTTATTTTACTTACTTGGTCTTGTATTTTATATCACTGCCTAGAGTTCATGTTTTCCAGGAAGGGAAATGTCAGCGTGGGAGGCAGATTCCCCTTAAGGATCATCATGAATAGTGCCTTTTTTGATTAGGCGCTTCCCACGACCGTACCTCTTGTAGTATCTGTAAGGTACTTGTGCCTCTAAGACACTCAGAAACTGTTTGTCTTCCCTGGCCATTTGTCTTGAAAAACGATGACGCAGACAGTTAGCCCAAGGTGCCATGGGCGGGATCCTTTAACCCTGAGATGCTCCCTCTAGGTAAGAAGACGACCAAGAAGTCTCAGCCAGATTCTTTAGCTGTCCAGCCTCCACCAGACATCCCTCTAGAAGCAGGTAATAGCTCTGTAAGTCGTTCAGTGTTTACATCCGATTCCTCTGCCACGACTCCACAGGAGGCTGGCATGAATCTGTCTTTTCACACATCCTTTGAGGCTTTGCAGGTGTCCACTTCAGATATCTAGGGTGGAACCACGGCTGATTATCTCGGCGAGTCCTAGAGGGTTTCTGCAAATATTGGTTAGGAAGGAAGTTCCGGGTTCTCCTCTTGAATCTCCCCAAGGGTCGGAACCTCAGGTATTTGTTAGGGGTGGATGTCCCTTCTAAGAAAAGAAAAAACTGAAGCATATTTTGATCTGTCAAATGTATCCTCAGAGAATGGTTAGAATTTACTCAGGGCTTGTTCTCTGCCATAGTGGCCCCAAAACCTCCACGAGAGGTTTCGGTACCAGCTTCTTCGTGGACCACTACCTCTTCTAAACAGTTTAGGGAACCAGATTCCTTGGATGAGGATTCCCTGACTGGTGAGGAATCTCTGTCCTATCCTTCAGAGATGCTTTCGCCTTTGGCTTATGGTTCCGATGAAGAGGAGTCTGTTAACCCTGAGTCTCATTTTAAGGAATTGCCGTTTGGGGCACAATTGCTAGGATGATGGAATTCTTTAAATTGGATTTTCTAAATATCAGGCACTTGAGAAGAAGATATTAAGGGTTGCTTCAAGTTTATACTCCTAAACAATTGGCATTTCCTCCTGTGTTAGCTGCCTTGTTAGATACTTTCATTGCTGCTTCCAAGTCTCTTGATTCCCTGCCTCCTGTTCCTTAGAAACTTGATAGGTTCTATAAGATTCCTATGGATTGTATATTTTCATTTAAATGTTCTTCTGCTGATCCTGCCGTGGTGTCAGTGTCTTCTGACAAACCTTTTAAACTTTTGACCTCTTCCAAATTTTTGCCTTCTGATAACGATAAGGCAATGGAGAGGATTGGCAAGAAGGTTTACACTGCTTCTGCTTTGGCCTTTAGGGTATTAATTACCAAACGCACATGATGTGCTCTGGCCTTGATTGCTCAGGTTTGTCAGGTTACCTTTGCCATCCCTGATTCTGATGCCAAATCCTCTGCCTTGCCTTTTTTAGGTTCTGTTTCTCAAGTGGCTCGTCACTCTAAGTGTAGCTATGATGCTGCTTCTAGGGCTGGTGCATTTGGGTCCGTCACGAGAAATTATTCTTGGCTTCATCTCCAGTCTCTTCCCACAGACATTAAGGCCAAGTTGCTGGATGCCCCTTTGAATGATATTTATCATTTTGGAACTGCTGCTGACATGTTTAAGTCTCTTCAGGAGAAAGGCAAAGCCTTGCAAGACGTTAAACACATTTTACTCTCTCCTATCCCCAAGTTCCAGGGGAATTATCCTTCTAGGTCTCCTTTTGTTCGCAGGCAACCCTGCCAGACCTGTGAGGGTAGGAAGTGTGGGAGGGTGAGCACCTTTTGCTAAGGCTTCTCAGATTTCTGAGGCCCAGAATTCTCCTTTATCCAATAAGCCTGCTTTTTCTTGACAATTCACCCCCCTCCCACCTTTAGACCAGATTCCTTTGTCTTCCAAGTTGGCGTCCCATCACTTAAGACTCTTGGGTTTTTTCTTTCATCCATCAGGGTCACTTCATGGCATGGAAATCTCTTTCCCCTTTTTCCTGGGATACCTCAACCTCCTTGGTGTCTTCCAGAGCAACCTCCTAGTTTCCCAGAGGTTCTAGGGTCCCTGTTGAACCAAGGGACCATTCAATCTGTCCCCCCTTCCTAAGTGGGAAGGGATTTGTATTCCAGGATGTTCCTGGTTCCTCAAAGGGAGAGCACTGGGAGACCTATATTGGATGTCTTCCAGTTCAACAACTTTATCGAGATCCCTTTTCTTTGGATGCTTACTTTTCAAACTCTGTTTCCTCTTTTATTACCCTAGGCTTTTCTGGTGTCCTTGCCTCTAAAAGATGCTTAAGTTCCTATTCTTATTCACCCTTTCTTCAGGAAGTGTTTACGTTTCTCTGTGTCTTCCTCTCATTTTCATTTCTGTGCTTTGCAGTTTTCCTCTCAGCTGTTCCAAGGGTATTCACAAAATACCTAGCTCCTGTGATTGCCTTCTGCAGGCTCCTAAGCATTCAGATTTTTCCTTATCTAAATGACCTGTTGCTTCAGTCACCTTTTCACATTTGATTGTTGCAGAATATGCAGTTCATTATCTCTCTTCTTCCAAGTCTGGGGTTTACTCTCACTTCCAAAAGTCTGTCCAGACTCCCTGTCAGGATCATGTGCATCTGTTATGCAGGATTCGGACAGTGCCATTGTTGGTCTCTCAAGGTATTGTCATTGATAGCCTTCTATCAGTCTCTTCTTCCTTTGACTGTCATACCAACCAGGTAGTTTCTTTGGGCCCTGGGATTCATGGCCTCTTCTGTTCAGATGCTTCCTCTTACCAGACTGCATATGCAGAAGCTTTAGTGTAACTCAAGTCTGTTTGACTGCAGTGTCATCACTCTAAATTTCAGTGTACCTCTCCTTCCCTGTCTCAAGAAGGAATTTGAATGGTGGATTTGACAGTTCGCTGTCAACCCAGGCCAGCCCCTTCAGTCTCCAGTCCGTTCTCAGAAGCTGTTCACTGAGGCCTCGGACATCCGGTGGGGGACATCTCTTGGTTACTTGAAAGTTCAGGGTTTTTGGCCTCCCCATCAGAAATCAGACCATGTCAACATCAAAGAGATAAGAGCTTTGATTCTAAGCCTGAAGGACCAGCCCATGTTCTCTCCAGGCCCCTTGAAGGTGTACACAGACAACACTACAGTGATGTGGTATGTCAACAAGCAGGGAGGCACAAAAACTCACCTCCTCTGCAGAGTGTGTCACTTCAGGCTCTGCAAGTGGCTGTCCATTAGGCAGTATACATTCCTTCAGGGCACAATCTTGTGGCAGACTGTCTGAGCAGGTGCACAGCACAGGCTCACAAATGGATGCTTCACAGAGATGTGTTTGTGGACATTGTCCATTTGTAGGATATTCTTCAGGTAGGTCTTTTTGCTTCTCCTCTGAACAGGCGCCTTCCTCTCTCCTGTTCTAGAGTGCGTTGCCATCTGGCCTGGAAGACAGATGTCCTGTCCTTTCCTTTCCTTGGAAGGGGATGTTTAATTATGCTTCCCCTTCTGTTTTTGTACTTCTAAGAGTCCTGTAAAAGATTCAGCTGGACTCCTCAAAAATATAGCTAGTGACTTCCTTTGCCCCAGGGCAGCAGTCATTCCCCTTCTTAATGTATCTTGCCAGGAGCAATCCTCACAAGTTACCTCACCACTTGGATCTCCTCACACAGCTCAAGGGGTCTGTCATCCATCTTCACTTGTCCACTCTGCAATTGACATTGTAGGTGATAGGGTTTTGATCCCTTTCAGGCACCTGTTTTTTTGAGGAAGTGCTTAGGGTTTTACAGGAGACAAGGAAATCCTCAACCAGAAAATCGTACATGTCCAAATGGAAGATATTTTCAGTCTGGTACCATGCTTGTAACCAGGACCCTTTTTTCAGGGGATCCCTCTGGTTCTTTTCTATTTGTGTGAGTTGCTCCAGTCTAGCTTGGCCTATTCTTCTATGAAGGCCGACTTGTCAGTCATTTCTCCTGGTCACCCCTTGAATCCTCCTTTGGCTTCTCGTTTTGAGGTCAAGTAATTTTTTAAAGGCATCCTGAATATTAGGCCTCCAAGAAAGCCTATTCCTCCTCCTTGGGACATTAATTTTGTTTTGGAAAAATTGACTTGCGCTCCATTTGAGCTTGGAGATTCTGCTTCTTTGCAGCATTGTACCTGGAAAACTGTTTTGTTGCTGGCTCTTACTTCTGCTGGGAGGGTTTGTGAGCTCCTGACCCTTATGGCCATTCCTCCTTTTTCTGTTTTTTTCACAGGGACAGTGTCCTTTTGTACTAATCCTTTTATGCCCAATGTATTTAGTGAGTTGTCCTTTAATCAGTTGGTACAAGTCTCTCCCTTTTCCCTTCTCCTCAGTCTACTGAGAAGGTTCATAGGTTCATACTAGGCTATCTGCCCTAGGGCATTTATAAGCCTAGCCAGAATGTGTTTGGCTTTCGCCACCCATTTTAAATTTATTTTGCTATGCCCTTTTTCGAGGTTAGTATACTGTGCCTCTGTCTAACAGTGACACAGAAGTGATACCCGGGGTAAACCTACGATCTCCCATCCACTCATAAAGATTCCTCTTGAAGAGAGTCAATGAGGGACTCTGCCTAACCTGGACTGGGATTTTATTCCAGAGTGAAGGGAGCCTCTGGATTATGAATCTGTCCCTCCAGCATGTCTTATTTATTTCAGTGCTGAGGTTCAAGTCTCTCGAGCGCGTAGCTCGATGGGATTTGGATTTTCTGAGGTGCAGCATATCCATTAATTCCAGGTTGGACATGGCTTTATACGTCAGGCACAGATCGCCTCTGAACAGGCGGTATGCCACTGAGTAGAGCTGGAGTTTCTTTAACCGGGCAGCATATGACGTCTGTTTGAGCCCTTTGATCCTCTTGGTGAGGTACTTTTGGGGTCTTTCCAGTTGCTGCAGGTGTCTGGTAAGGTACATCCCAAAAGGGGCATTGTACTCAATTATGGGCCTGATGAGGGATGAGTAAAGAGGCACGATGACGTCCCCTGATCTAGATGTGAATCCCTTCATGATTAGGTGGGCTATATAAAATGTTTTTCTAACCACTTTGGCCACGTGGTTGTCAAATGAGAGATTGCTATCAACTTGGGTCCCCAGGTCCCTAATTACTTCTTCTGTACTTAATGGATTACCACCTATGTGGTAATTTGTGGGCACTTTGTTTTTGCCAAAGGGATGACTATACACTTTTGGCATTTAGCTTGAGGCCATGGCTCTGGCACCAGTTGTCTGTTTCTATGAGGCCCTTTTGGAGGATGCTTGTGTCGACTGGAGAGTCGATTATTGCGCCCAGTTTGCAGTCATCTGCGAACTTGGTCAGCCACAGTCCTTCCATGTTGGCCTGTACCTCTGAGAAATATATACCGAACAAGAGAGGTCCCAGGACTGAGCCATGTGGGACACCACTTGTAACTGGTTTGGAGTCTGACATGGCTCCAGCAATTCTAACCATGTGGGTTCTGTCCTTGAGCCAGTTTGCAATCCATCTAGTGACATAGGGGTTTATATTTAAGCTGGTGAGCTTATCTATAATGCCCGAGTGGGGTATTGTATCGAAGGCTTTTGCGAGGTCCAGGTAGGCTGTGTGGACCACCTTCCCCTCGTCAATGGCCTTGGTGACTGTTTCAAAGAAATCAACCAGTTTTAAGAGGCAGGATCTGCCCTTAACAAAGCCAAACTGGGTAGGATCCAGTGTTTGTAGGTCCCCAATATCTTTATTTATGAGGTCCATGATGATCCTTTCCATAGCTTTGCAGACCAAGCTAGTCAGGCGTATGGGGCGATAGTTTCCAGGATCCGTTGAGGCACCACCTTTATGGAGAGGGACCACTGTTGCTGTACCCCACTCTTTGGGCACATATCCTGTAGTAAGGCTGAGATTGAACAGTAGTTTTATGTTTGGGTTTAGCTCGTCTTGGAGTTCATATAGGACGCAGCTCGGGATACCATCTGGTCCCATTGATGCTGTGTTTTTTGCTTTGGAGAGGGCGGCTCTTACCTGAGCATCTGAGATGTTAGGGGGGCAGCACTCTGCTGGGATAGATATTTGCCCTTTTGGTGGGGAGGGGGGGGAAGAAGTTTGCACTGAACTTGTCAGCTAGGATGTTGGCAATGTCTGTGGGTTCGGTGTATTTTTTGTCATTTTGGACTAATTCTGAGCATATCTGGGAATTACCACCCATGCTCCTAACATAACTAAAGAAAGCCTTGTGATTATCCTTAGTGTCCTGTGCAATTTTTCTCTCGAAGCTGGCCTTAGACAATTTTAGGTGTGCCCGTAGTATTTTGCTAATACTGATCAGTGATGCCTTCCCTTTTTGGGATTTTGCTCTATCATTTAGTAGCTTCCTCCTTCTATTGTATAGTTTGTTTATGGCTGGGGTCCACCAGACAGGACGTCTGCCTTTGGAGGATTGGGTCTTGGTTTTATTTGGGATCGCATGATCCATGCATTCCTGAAGGTGTTCATAGAATGCATTTATAAAGGATTCTGCGGTCTGGGCCGTATTTTCCACAGGCCCGGGGGCTTTGAAGGATTCCACCTCAGTTTTGAGGAGTGTGAAATTTGCTTTAGAGAAGTTTTTCACTGTGGTTTTCTGGGCAGGGGGTGGGGTCGGGATGTGAATATCCAGTGAGATTAGTTTATGGTCTGATCTTACCAGTGAGGGATACACTTCTTGTCTGGACCATAGAGTCCCCATGTTGGTGATGATCAGGTCCAGTATGTTTTCCCCTCTTGTGGGAGTGGTAACAAGTTGTTCCATAGCATTTGAGTTTATAAATTCTAGGAACCTTTGGACTAGGGTGTTGGAGCTAGAGTAATGCTCCCAGTCTATGTTTGGGTAGTTGAAGTCGCCCAATATAATGGTGTTTGGAGAGACCTTCATATTTTCCAGTGTTCTCAGGAAGGCCGAGTGGGGTTCCTGGGTTTGGGAGGGTGGTCTGTAGCAGGCTATAAACTGGAAGGCAGTTTTACCCACTGTTAGTTGCACATGGATAGTCTCTGATGCTTCGTGCTTTGCCACCAACCTGGAGGTGTGGGTATCTTTGATGAATATCGATACTCCCCCTCCTTTTGTGGTTCGGTCCAAGTTTTGGGGCCGAAAAGTATGGTATGAGGTATAACCTGGTAGTGCTGGGGTGCTCTCGGGAGCCTTGAACCAGGTTTCTGTTACTGCACAGATATCTATGTTCTCCATGCTAAGGAGAGTTTCGAGTGCGTGCATCTTGAGGTTTAGACTTCTGGCATTGAGTAGCATTACTCTTAGTTTCTTATCCCTTGTGATACCTATGGAGGTGGGTTTGTCTTTTGAGCCTTGCCTAAAAAAGGCACTATGGGGGTAGCAAGAGCCTTTGCCAATATCCGAAAGCCTAGGGTTGACAGGTGCAAGCCGTCCCTAGCGAAGCATCGTGGCTTGTCAAGCATATCATCCCAAGCTGACAGGCATTGGATCCCCTTTGAATGACACCAGTACTTAAGCCAATTGTTGAAATTGATCATCTTGTCTTCATATTGTGGCATCATTCTTGGTGAGGGTAAGATGCTACTCAAGGTCAGGGTCATACGGGCCTGGGCTACATGCTCAGAGAGCTCCTTTATGTCTCTTTTCATGTAGTCCAGGGAGGTACGTCTCAGGTCATTCACACCAGCATGGACAATGACTGAGTCATATTTGTACTTGCCTTGGAGTGACCTGAGTGCTTGTGTTATGTGGGGGATCCTAGCGCCCGACAGGCTGCTCACCATGACCCTCTCCTTGTTCAGCCTGGTGAGCGGGACGTCAGTGTGCCTGACGATAGAGTCACCTATTACAAGTGTATCAGGTGTGTTGTTTAGTCTGAAGGGCTGTGACTGTTTGGCACACTGGCTTTGTGAGATATGTGTTGCACGTGTTTTGTTTTGGGGTAGCGGCTGCTTGGGTGTCTGCTTTGGAGGTCTCTGCTGCTTCGGCAGATCTTTATTTAGAGCCTCCGAGTATGTGTTTGTGTGATTATGTGTTTGGTTTGTGTCGTGGTAGGTCTATGTGAGACTGGAATTGTAGTGAGTGTGGTTTCCTTCTCCTCCTGACTGGTTATGCCAGTACTGAGTTGAGAGAGCTTAGCCTCCAGTTTGGCTATATGGTTGCATCTCTCACATGTGTTGGAATTTGTTGGGAGGAGGAGAGGGTTGTCTGTGTACATGAGGCAGTTGTAACATTGCCTCAAGATTCCCAGATTCACCAGCTGGACCGGAGAGGAGATTGACAACTGACCTTTGGACATGCTAGAATAATATTGGGAATTCCTTAATAATTGAAAACCAGGGCCAGTGGGGAGTGAGGGTGTAGTGCTTTTAATTTTTAGTGCTGACTTATATAATTGCTTTAGTGAGCAAGTGCCAGGTAACTTAAGTGCAATGTGTTACAGGTAACTTAAATGCAAAAACGACAAACAGTAACTTTCTTTCAAGTGAAACAAGGAAATGAGTACAGTAAGCAATGCAGATATCACTAGTGATCCACAGAAGCTGAGAAGCCATATTAGGTGGAATTAGCGTTCCAGGAAATAACAAGCAAACAAACAACAAGCATATAAACAAAGCTAGATTCAGCAGGCCTGGATCTAGTCTATGCTACAGCAAACAAGGTGTACCAATTTCAGTAAGATACAGTTCAAATATTCAGGCACTATAAACCTTTAACCAGAAATTCCCAGCTCAGAAGGGCAGAGTCCAGCCTCTTCTCCCACAAGAGTGCAGACCACAAACCTTCTTAATGTAAAATAACTGGCCTGAAGCCCAAGTGCTTAAACCAGAACTAATACACTTTAAGAATAACAGACGCTGGGCTCTCAATCAGCAGTTCCCAACTTAGAAGGATGAAAGCTACCTGTCCTGCCACCACAGTGCATGCCACAAACCTTCCTAATGTAAAACAACTGGTCTGAAGCCCAAGTGCTTAATCCAAAAGACTTAGAATGATAGCTACACTTTAATCAAGTTACTACCAAGCAGTAATAAATATAATTGAATACTTTAGAGAATGCCTGGATTAGTGCTCAAGTTACACAAACAAAGCTAGATCCAGCAGGCCCGAATCCAGTCTATGCCACAGCAAACAAGGCGCACCAACTTCAGTAAGAAGCAGTTCAGATATGCATGCACTATAAGCCTTCAACCAGAAATTCCCAGCTGAGAAGGGCAGAGTCCAGCCTCTCCTCCCACAAGAGAGCAGACCACGAACCCTCTTTATGTAAAATAACTGGCCTGAAAGCCCAAGTGCTTAAACCAGAATTAATACACTTTTAGACTAACAGACACTGAGCCCTCAATCAGCAGTTCCCAACCTAGAAGGATGTAAGCTACCTGTTTTGCCACTACAGTGCAGACCACAAACCCTCTCAGTGCAAAACAACTGGTCCGAAGCCCAAGTGTTTAAACCGAAAAGGCTTAGAATGAGTTACACCAAGCAGTAATAAATACAATTGAGTACTTTTAAGATGATGCAAAAGTAAAAAAAAGTAGGTAGAAACACAAGTACAGTAAAAGCAGATTAATTTTTTTTTTTTTTCTGAACAAGTGCTGAGATCAAAGAAACAGATTTGAGTGCTGAAACTAGAAAACTGGCTAGTTATAAGAAAAAAAAACTAAGCTAGAAGGCTTCCCTCCAACACAGAAGGGCTTGGGGGCTCAGAAGCCTACAAATAGTATATACCACTTAACAGGAAAGGCAGGAAACAAGCTTAAATTTTTTTTTTTTTTTTTTTTTCTGTTTCCCAGATGCTCTCTTTGTACACAGTAGGAGTGCCTGAAATCAGAATATGATCTCACTGCACTCAGTTGAGTGAGCAAATGAGATGGGCCCAGAAGGAGTATCCAAACACAAATTTACAAGAGGGGCGGGCAGTTGCAAGGCCACTAAGATTAACACCAAAACAAAAACAGTGAGGGTGGGTGGGGACTAACTGAAGAGCAGAGTGAAAACTTCCAGTTCAGTTAATATTCCTTCCACACAGTTAAAATCAATTTAAATACTGTATTTTATTGAAAATAAAAGAGAAGATAAAGGTACTTAAATTCTCTTATACGTCCAGTTGAATATAGCAAGTTCTTAGCCGGCCAAAGCTGAGGTTTTTAAGCAGAAAATATTTCACACTGTACCACTTAAATAGGCAAGGACAGGAAATCAAAGAATGTGACTACCCCCACACCTGTAATTACTAGCAAAAAAAATTCAGCAAACACTGACTAACTTCCAGTTCAGCTAATATTCGTTCCACACAGTTAAAATCAATTTAAATACTGTATTTTTTGAAAAAAAGAGCAGATAAAGGTACTTAAATTCTCTTATACGTCCAGTTGAATATAGCAAGTTCTTAGCCGGCCAAAGCTGAGGTTTTTAAGCAGAAAATATTTCACACTGTACCACTTAAATAGGCAAGGACAGGAAATCAAAGAATGTGACTACCCCCACACCTGTAATTACTAGCAAATAACAAAATTCAGCAAACACTGACTACTTCCTCCTGCATATCTTGGATTTGCACAGACAGCTCGGGTACTATTTGTATAAAACTAGGACTGTTTGTAAGTCTGATCAACTTTTTGTTTCCTTTCATCCTAGGTGTTTGGGTTTGGCTTTTTCTAAGAAACCATCTTCTCCTGGATATCTAAAGCCATTTTCTTTTGTTCTTTTCATGGCAAATCTCTGTCTGCTTCTGTTAGAACTCATTTCACTAGGGCTGTTGTGCCTTTTCTGGTGCTTAAGGGGCTGGATACCTATTCCATCATTGAAGCTGCTGCTTGGTCTTCCATGCATACCTTTACTAAGCATAATACGTTGGATATGGTTTCTAGGGCCAGAGCAGCCTTCCACCTTCCATTCTGTTTCTTGAAATTTTTTTTTACTCCCTTCTGTAATGAATAATGTAACGGTGATACAGAAGGACGTAGTACAGTTGTGTTAAATCTTACCATAACAGTGGTCACTCCCTTCCTTCAACCCCCTCTTGTTTATTCTATATGTTTTCCTTCTGGATGTGTGTGGATTATGTCTGTCCTCGGACGACTTTTCTTTTTTGAGGTGAATACAGTTCTGGGTAGTTGCATCCATACATACCTTTTATGCCCTACATTCCGTGCAAGGAGCATAAGTATGACATATGTAACAAACAAGATCTCTTTTAAGCTTGTTTGTATTGGCTGAGTGATGGGCTGTGCAGAGCAGGGCATCCGTTCTGTAGCAAATACTCCAACAGTGAAGAGAAGGACGTCTACCGTTATGG